>NW_010404202.1:0-237 GCF_000710305.1 Buceros rhinoceros silvestris | reverse complement strand
ATTTAACCAAAAAAGGAAAATTTAAAAAAAAAAAATACACCCCCACCCCCCTCCCCCCCCAAACCCATAAGGAACAGGGTTGGGTTAGTGCTTTCCTAGTAAATTTTAACCAAGTTTTAGTGGCAGAGAGCTACCCTCTGAGATGTCTTCTGCAGAGTTCAGGAACGCTGGTATCTCCGGTAGCTTTCTCCTCCTGGTAGGATATTGTACCGATGGGAGCCTATTCAACCTAAGGTG
>NW_010404201.1:0-1335 GCF_000710305.1 Buceros rhinoceros silvestris | reverse complement strand
CTTCCTGAATTAGCCTTTCATCCCAGCCATCTGACTGACCCCTCATATCCCAAAGTCTTTGGGGCTGCTTTAATTTGCACTGGGTGAATGTTGATGCTGTGAGCAGCTGCAGAGTCCAGGGGTTATGGAGGTGGCCCACATCACCTCCCTTTCCCTGTTCTCTGAGCTGCACCTGGAAAATTCAACTGCTTTTTAGCATTGTTTCAGCATTGGAGAGGAGGGAAGTTTTTTGCACCCAGGTACGTTAATGGGCACAAACCCTGATGAACATGTGAGAATGCCTCAGCGATCAGATCTCTCACAGGCCTGTGGAAAAGCCAGCTGGAATAAATCCTGCTTGGCCAGCCTACGCCGTGTGACTAGCAAGGGCAGCCTTAAGGCAAGACACACGACAACTCTTCAAAGTCCTTCCAGGGCTGACAGGATGCATCAGAGGAAGCCTGAGCCTTTCAGCTCACAATCTCTCTGTGTCTGTTCGCACAGGCCCACCAAAGCTGAGCAAGCACAGGAGCATCGTCTCTCCCCTAAGAAATGCCACGTGTGCTGAAACACCATCCCTTATAAAGAAAAACATCCTCACACAACATGGCATTCTCCTCAAAAAGCCCTCCCAAGCACACACGCTCCCCTCCCCACAGCACAGTTCATACTGCTTCCCTCCCTGCTCATAAAAATAGCACCTTCCCATTGTGCACAGCCACACAAACACCGCCTGCGACCACGTCTCGGGGAGAAGCTATTGCTAGCAGAGAGCCTGCAGTGGTACAGCAGCAAAGGCTCTCTGTACCACACCGAGCAGGGAGGTTGAAGGGAGGGCTTTAATGACCGCTGGGCTGCTGTTTTTCTCTTTTAACAACTGCCTCATCCCATGATTTTCATACAAACATCTACAGTCACCCTTTGACTCCGGCTTCAGGATATGCACTTGCTCTAACTCGTCCCTTTCACTTAGAAAATTCGCTGTATCCAGCTCCCTCTCCTCAGTGTTGTGCTGCCCTCGTACGGCAGACCTACGACTGATCATCTTTGGGCCACGCAGAGCAGCTCCCACCCCGCCATCCCATCACGTTTCCTTTGAGGGGGAAGAGCCAGGGCAGGACTGTCTGGTCCAGAGCAAACAGCAGACAGGGCTGGCCACAGTCCTCCACAGGGTACTGGGTGACCCGAGATCATATCAACCATGGTCTGGAGTTGTCTCTAACAGACTCTCAAAACTCTGCTTTGTACGGGGCGTTACTTCATTCTCCCCTAGGAAAGGGCCAGTGCAGGTGACTAATGTGTCCCCAAGACACAGAAAGCAAGCATGTGCATACACCCACAAATAGCATGTGGCAT
>NW_010404200.1:5869-11766 GCF_000710305.1 Buceros rhinoceros silvestris | reverse complement strand
GTTTGGCCCCGCCTCAGCCAAACTGGTGACAACTGTGAAGACGGGTTTGTGGATAAGTCCCTTGCCATAATCAGCTTAACAACTCTGACTTTAGGCTACTGTTTGCAGTTGCCGTTGTCTCGCAGGGCACTGACAGAGTTAATGGCAGCCTTCATAAAACACAGTGTTGTTTTGTGAACAAAGTAACTACAAGGGGGAAAATGAAGCTATGAATTAAATGATTAAACAAACATCTTTAAACAAGGCATGCTACATGTTAGGTAATAACTGTGAAAGAACTGAGACTTTGTTCATGTGAAAAAAGCAGAAGGGCAAGGTTAGAAGCTCTTAGGGCTGCTGCCATTTCAGAAAATTTTCAAAAATTGCTTTTTGTTCATTATGCAACATGTAAATTATGGACAGTATTAGGGTAACAAGCTTTTTGTTGTTATTGTTTGATCCTTCTATGTTCATGACCTCACATGACCAATAATAGCTACTGCTTCACAGTGGTGCAGTCATCAGGTCTGAATAAATGACAGAGTGATACATCCCTTGTACCATTAAAGTTCTTTCTCTAGTAGCAACAGATGCAGAGAAATTTCATATTTAATTGAATATATGAAAAATAGAACAAAATTTTCACTAATATAATTGCACCTGAGCTTTTTAATAGAGACCATAAAAGGAGCATATATTTGTTACTGACTGAGGAAGGAAAACTAAATTCTCTGCTATCTGGAGATTTTATCGAGCAGCAGTTTGAAATATTCTCGAAATGAAAGTAAGCAGACTGATCCATGTGCTGGCAAAGGAGAGAAAGATTTGAAATAAATTTGTTACTGTGGGTTCTAAGAGAGTATTGGTCAACATAACCTTGGAGGTAAGAGAGGTGTAATTGCCTTCCTGCAATGACAGGTCAAATTTGTATAGGAATACTTCCTAAAAAGACAAGGGAAGTATCTGCCAATGGCCTACCAGTGCAAACCAAATTATCTGCCCATAGAAATAGATACGACCCCACTGACATTAGAGGAGTTTTTTCCATTTACAATAGGAGGGGTATGCCTTCTTACTGAGGTTTATTGTTGTGTACATTCTGCCCTAGGGTCATTCTGTAATTACTATAGAAAAAAAGTGTATTCACTTGATAGCTGCTTCTAGCCGAAAAGCAATTAGCCTGCCAAGTGACTTGATGCTCCTAAGAAGGTACTGAAGTTTTGGAGGTTGGAACTTTTTATAGAGAGAAATAGAAGTGAAAGAGTGAAAATATCTGCCTGGCAGATAGTGTACAAAGGAGAGGTCTGGGTAGGGAGACAGAGATGGCCGTTTTTGGGAAGTGCAATTCACACCAAAAAGCTTAATCTTTACTGCGATACCAAAATCAGAAAAATGCTTTGCTACCCCATCAAGTACTTTTGGTACTCACTCTTTGCAATTCTGAGACGGACACCTGAACTTTCTATCTAAACAAATTGCTTATGTTATTCACGGCTAGTTGAGTAGTAGCTACATTCTACAAGATCAGTTGTCACATCTTTCTGATCTAATATATTATTGTTGCAAGAAGGAAAGAGATCCTTCTATACAGAAGAGTTATTAGCATATGAATAGCATTGTTAATATGTAAAATACTGTTTGACCAGTGCTTCAGCTCTAGTTTATTGGATTAGGATGGTGCTGATGAAATCTCAGTTTATTGGGCAGTAAAGCAGAGATGGAAACTCTAGTGGATATCTCAGATTGTTGCAGTATTGTTATCCCAATAGCACAAAGTGTTACTATTTTGTTATGGAAATCAGGACAATTTCTCTCACACAGAAAAGAGTTGCAATGTATGATGGACTGTGCAATGTTTGAGAAAACTGCTTAGGCAGTTAGGGAATGGAAGAATAAATTAGATGATGTGCAGCAACCTTAAAGCATAATAACCATTTTTGACTCTATTAGAGGGGAAAATGAATTCGAAAATTGTGATTTACCTGATTCCATAGAGCAGACTGTATTGCATGCCTCTGTTGCATTTTCTTTTATCTTTATAACTGCTCAAACAACAATTTAGAATCAATTGTTGTGGAATATTGGAATGTAAGTATCTGTTGAAAATAAACTGGTTTATGGTGATCTGATATAATTAAAATCAATGCAGTTATCTTCAGAGAAATATGTTTTCTTTTATTTGTGAAGCCATATAGGGATGCTGCTGAATAAAATGCTCTCAAATGTCTGCTTTTTTAGAGGATGTCTTTATGTGAATTGAATCTCTGTTTATTATTATTTTATGCTCTTTTTTATTTCATGCAAACTAGATTAAAAAAGAAATCATTCACACAAAAATGTATTCTAAGAGATAGGACAACATGCATGTGAATGAATATTATTCCCAGATTGTACGTTGCTGACATATAGTTGGAACAAATAGAAGGTTAAGTCCACATGTACCTAAAGGTTTCATGGTTTTAGATGCGGGAGAAATCCTTAGATTGTATTTCTCCATATACTTTTTACAAATGTAAATAAAACACAAGCCATTTAGGAAACCTTCTTTGAAAATCCTGATCAAGTTTCTAGAAGCCTCCTACCATCCTTATTTCAGTTTTGTAAATCATTATTAAAGTCAGAAGAAAGCTGATCCATGCTTTTGCTACACAATTCTTCTGAAGAGACAAGGAACATGGACTAGAACTCAGAAAATGGAGTTTTCTTTTTTTTCTTCTGACAAAAATGCATGTTCATCTAAGTTCATAAATTCTTGAAATCTGCACTTTAAGGTAAAAAAAGGGTGGGTGGGAAAATGTGAGCTGATGTTAAGGAAAACTTTTAAAATTTGATTTAACTTTGTTTAAAAGGAAAAATAAATTTTCTGTGTCCAAGAAAATAAAGTTTGGTAAAATTTAAGTAGGCATCCAGCTCTGGGGTGAGAGTAACACCAGTAAGAACAGTTTCAAGAGCGAATTCACCTCCTGCATCTCTTAAAAGACGTACAACAAGACGTACAGCAAGAGTTCCTACTACTGGTCAGAGAGTACAGCTGGTGGGAGACTTCTGAGGGAGCTTCTCTAGTTTTTAGGTTTTGCAGGCAAAGAATCCTGCAGATTTGTGTACAGGGATTCTACAGATGCCTGGCCTCACTGCAAGGAGTTAAATATTCAGGTTAAGGAAAACACATATAAAGTTTTACTTGCAGCACATTATTTTAAGCTTATGTTATTTTTCAGGGATGTTAGATGTAATGAACAAATCCTGAGAGTGCAATAGGCAATCAGTTTTAATCTTGCTTCGGTCAGGAGAGCTGAATCCAAAGCTCAAATTTGGTTCAAAGGTTTAAAAAAAAAGGCACTTCTTGCACTACGCTGTTACCAGGGACTGTTGCACTGAATACAAATCTGGGATTTCATTAAACCAGCTGTAGTAATCTTACCTAAAAATGCACTTAGTTGTGCATTCCCACACATACACAAAATACTAAACTTTATGTATTCTATCACTGGACACACAGAGAACACCACTTTCAACTTCAAAATATATGTTCAGCTTTTGAGGAGGTGATACATGTTCAAATGAAGAAAAAAATGTACTCAATTAAAATTTACATGCACTTTCATAAAGATGTAATAGTGTTATTTCTGCATGCAGGTTCTACACATATAAAAGTATGGTAAAGCTATAGGTATAATTAGGATAGTATTCAAGCGTAAGACTGTCATAGCTGCAAGCTGGGAGTAATAGCTATATGCAACAGAGTTCAGTCTGCAACTATTTGACACCCATATGCAATGTCAAATAATATTCCAAGGCCAGATAGTCATGAATAAAAGTTCATAGATTAATTCAACACTTTTCTCTGCTGCACTTTTTAATGAGTTCTCTCACTTAAATACAGATTTCTGTAAGGCAGCCTGTTAAAAATGGAATTGAGATGCTTCCACAATCAGTCTTGGCATGCTATAATATCACAACCCTGTCAGGGCAAAGTAAAGTTTTAAGTATCTTTTTTGAGCATCGCTTTTAGTTTGCTTTGGTTTTGGGAGCAATTTAATGACAATTTTTTGATCTTATATAGGTTATTTAGGTATCTTGAAGAAAACACTGCTTTTGGTCTACATTCTATTGTAATGACTTGTAGTGTATCTGTCCCACATATTACTGTCAGCTCCTTCGCTCCAGCATAAAACATTTTGTGGTGAAGCTTGTACAAGTTATGCTGTGTACAGTCACAGAGAAAAACTGTTTTGTGCAATCAAATCAGCTAATTCCAAGGTCACGGCTTGAAGTAATGCTTGTTCTGTTTGTCAGATCTTTTGAGGCATTGAGAGTATATACTTTAACAGCTCTGAAATGAATTATTTGCTTCTTATTTCTCAACCTTACCAACTTCAAGACATAATTTAGTGTCATAGAATGTGTGCATTATGTATGATCAAGAGGCTACGCCAGTGCATTGGCGTATCACCAGAACAGGGAGAAGGCTGTTGTCTATAAAAGAACAATAAAACACAAACAATTGAGTGAATCAAAATTAATGTGTGTTTCTTTGTTTCTGTGAGGGAGAACTTCTATTTCTTCATCCTTGGCTATAAGGTTGCAATAGATCAAATTGTGCCTTCTCTTTCATTTGACTGACAGTAGAGCCAACACTCGAAACTTGTTTTGGTTCCTTGTGTTTCTCATCACACACCCATACCCCCACACAAACACCGCCCTTGTTTATTTTTTTTTACTTCATTTTTCTATCTTCCTCTCCAGAAATTCATCACAACAGCATGCAGCTGCCAAGTGTTATCTTTGATTTGTTTGGCAGTTTATACCTAAATCAAAGAGAAGAGGGAGAAAGTATACTGGCTGATGTGCAACCTTGTAATGATTTTCTTCCATAATCCTTCACAAAATGCCGTTCAAGGAAAAGCTAAATAATTTCTTTTAAAACAAGACCTCAGAGCTTCATGATCATGTTCTACACATCAAAAGCTCATTCTGTACCTCACGTGTGTGAAATAGTCTATCTTGTCAATCAGTCAATTAAGAAACAAAACAAAACAAAAATAAAACAAAACAAAACAAAAATCCAATCCAAAAAGGAACCTAACTCTTGCAATACACCCTAACAAATCACTGATCCCAGCTCGTTGGGCTAGTCATCAGGCTTGATCCCAGATACATGAAATAATCCCTTCTG
The DNA here is from genome assembly GCF_000710305.1 of Buceros rhinoceros silvestris. Classification (NCBI taxonomy): domain Eukaryota; kingdom Metazoa; phylum Chordata; class Aves; order Bucerotiformes; family Bucerotidae; genus Buceros; species Buceros rhinoceros. Next base: position 6,611 of record NW_010404200.1, on the reverse strand, counting down.
TGACTACTGTGACTAATGTGCTACAGCAAAAGTCAATGAGGACTGCCTCAAGCTACTTTCCCACCAAATTAAGGATACTGAGTTGTCAATATACCTCAGGCTTTATAGATCATATCAGATGCAGCTAAGATCTGCAACATAAGACCATTCTTTCTTTTTTACTGTGATCTTCAGATGAAGAGCGATTTCAATTGTTTTGTTGTCAACTTCAAACATTCAGCAAATTACACTCACATCTCATTTCAAAGATACCTTAGCAGGAATTAAACTCTTTTTAACAGAGCTGCTTACATTTTGTAATTATGGAGGACATTTATTTATCTGTGAGGTTTGCAATTCTACTGCCAAAACCTCTGTTTACTAGACATACCAATTCGCTCACTGTATTTCAGTTTTAACTGTGTGTCAGTACACACACACATACACATTAGTAAAGCACACACATGCACATAAATACAAACCAAATGCTAATTAAAATATACCTTTATTCATTGCTGTGCATATTTTGGCACGTTTATAGAAGGACAACCTTTTGTTCTTGAGTTAAACTCTCCCACAGCTGAAGCCAGTTTAAAGAAAACATCCCAATGTATTTGCATGAGCTGCACTCCTGTCATAAGATTATGGCAGAAGAAAAGGTGTCAACATGTGCATTTCTTCAAAGCTGAATTAATTTTATTTTTTCTCTCTTAAGTTCTTCATAATTTTTTTAAATACGTTTGCCTTTGTGATATATACCCTG
>NW_010404200.1:0-5801 GCF_000710305.1 Buceros rhinoceros silvestris | reverse complement strand
CTGCTGAACACCCTCAAGCACAATGTGAGAAAAACACTTGCAAGGTACAATCTGAACCATAAATCCCCAAATGTCCATCTCAGTCTGTGAGATCCCCCTGGCACCTAAATTTTTACCTTCTAAGCTGTTCAAGTTCTGCTAATGTATATACCCAGTAGCACAGCCATCATGCCTGAGCTAATGGCAACAATTTCACACCTTAAAACCATTTTCTATGCTTTGAGAAGTCTGTTCTGCCGGACAAATTCAATGTATTGCCTTTGCAATCACAGCAGTGATGAGCACTTCCATCAAAACTGCAACCAGGGGAGGTGATGTCATTCTCTAATTTTTGAACAAGTTAATAACATGACTCCTATCTGGGAAATGGAAGACTTGCCATGTTAAATATCAGCAAGTTCAGACCTATATTACTTTCCTACCCATTCTACTTATCTACTCATTAATGTTCAGGATCACAATTGTCTTAATTTCCTTCTATTGTCTGTTTGGCCCTCTGAATCCTGGATTTTTTTTTTCCCCTCGGTATAGTGGGAATGAAGAGTTTCTCTGCCTCTCTGCCTCAGTCTAGTGGATAGCCATCTGCTTAGGATATTATACAAGAAGGTCGAAGCTATGAAATTAAACTTCATCGGGCTAAGGAAAGTCAAGTATTGTACTTCTAATCTCAGGTAAATTTGTCTTGGCATAACTCTAGGGTAGTGATGATATGCCACTTTCTTGTCCTACTATCCTAAAAACCTAAAACCCAATCGTCCTCAAAAACTCGCTTTGTGCTTAAATACAGGAATATATTTCCTAGGTACCCCAGTCCTATATAGATCATAGCCCTGAGTCAAAGACAAGATTTCAAATGCACATTTGAGAACATTTGCACTGTGTGGGTTGTGAATCTCACTCTTAATTGAAAGTTTTGTTTTCTCTGTTCATGTAGAAGAGAATTTTGGAACTAATCTGGATTTCTAAATACAAAAATTGGCACTAGATTGCTCTAGCCTTTTATTTGTACATATTCACTGGAAATGCAATCAGAAACCCAGATTGCTGAACTACGGACACATCCATCAATTCTAACAGACTTGCTCGTGTTGTACTAAGTAACAGTGCAAGCATGAAAAAGTTGCTGTTAATTTAGTTCTCTTTTCTATTCAAATATTCAGAAATGTGCTCTGAGAGGAAGCTCATAGTGCTGGAGCACCTTATGGAATCAGTAAAATACATTCTTATTTTATGCCCATATATTCTGCTTATGTGAGTTAGTTTGCTATTATTAGCAATTCAGCTGGTGTGGAAAATGATAGAAGTCAACATAAAAATAGAATCCTGCTTGATGTAATGCTTTTTATATTCAAGGCATCCCAAAATACTTTGTAGAACATATTGTTGTTAGTTATTATTAAAGACCTCCCATTAACTGGGAAAGCTATTTGATGGCTTCAACGATAACTGAGAAGGTGTTTCTTAATGTAAGACTAAAAAGAAAAAACATTCAGAAACAAACTTACATCACAAAGAGCAATCTGGGGAGAGAACAGACATTTGTCCTCCAGGTCAATAGGTGGTTATTAAATCACTAAAATCATATTAAACAATATTTTAAGGAACTGACTTAAATCCACAAGGGGAATAAAGAGAATGAAGGCAGAAATTTATTCTGAAATTTCATACTACTGTGACTATATTTCAGAGTCTGATGACATACTATGCACATATTACTATTAACCTTCGGTCAGACAGCATGGGTTAAGATAGGAATGTTATCCCAGTCGTTAGCCATCAATCTGGGTATCTCATTGCTTTACTGAAGTTTAGGTTATACAGATAATAACTCTGGGCCATATTTTGACACCTTTATTCATGCTGGGTGACATCTTATGCAGCATGAAGTCTCACTAAAATCAGAAGGTTATTTCCAGAAAGAAGCATTAGTTACTGTACTGGAATATTGTCCTTTGGCAACATCTGTAGATGAAATTGTAGTGTAAAACATCACCGCACCAGTCAGAGCAGGGTCTCAAAATAACTTTGTATACAATTTCCATGGCAGTGGGTCCTGAAGATGCCATTTCACTCTCTCTTTAAACATGTGATTTCTTGCCACAGAGCAGTAATGACAGTACAGCACTAATGTTTTATCAAAATACAACAGTCAGACCATGGATATGAGCTATCAAAGTTATGACACTGAGGCAGGTTTGGGACTCAAAGCCAGGTAGAAATTCAGTGTAATCATCTTAAAAACTACCTTCGTTCATTGTGGACCATTCTAGACTATGGGGACTCAGACCTGTCTTGTGTATTAATTTAAAGAATTGCAAAGTTGTATGTTTCACACATAAATCACATTAAATGATGCATTTTCATGTGTCTTTTTTTTATTGTATGGTTTTACTGCTATCTTCTACAAACAAAATCACAGATACTTTTTAAACATACTTTAAACTGCTTTTGGTAGCCACTTCAGTCTACTTGAATCTGCATGACAGCCATAATATTGAAAAATATTATTGTAAGGCCTGTGACTGTAATATTGGTGAGACCCACACCAATAACCTCAAAGAACTACACTTTCAAAGACTTTGCTAGTAACTAGCTTTTAGGGAAATTAATGTGACAGAGAAAATAAACGACAAAAATTAGCAATGGAAAAGCTCTAGCTCAAGAGAGAACATTTTATTTGATTTGGTCAGATATCCAGTTTTAGCACGATCTTAGTAACTTATGTAATCAAAAAAACCTTCACATGAACAACTGATGGAAAATAACAATATTTGTGTAATTCAAGATGAAACAATAATGCATGCACACCAGGTACTTTTGCCAACAGACTACAAGTTTTGACTTCAAGAACAGGAGTTACAGAAGAACCTTCAGCCTAACTTCATCTGTGCCATTTGTTCTCATGTGGCTACATCTGTGTCTTCAGCAAGCTTTCCTAGGGAGACACAGGTGTCCGTGTATGTGAGAACATCCTAGGATGTCTTCTGGGGTACTGAGGGAAATTAATAGGAAAAGAATTGCATTACTGCTTGTGTCTTTCAGAAGCTTGATTTCCAGTGTTACAAACAGCTTGAAGAGAAGCTGGTCAGATGTTGATAGGAGCTGCTCCATTCTCCCATGCAATAGTTCTCCACTGCTGTACAGCATGTTATCAAGCTGCCAGAGTCAGTCCCTGCATTGTGACTTTTGTTAACATAGGACCAAGAGCTTGTATTCCCTGTAGAAGCTGGGAAAACCCTTTCAGAATCTCTTTCCAACTCCTTTCTGACCTTGTTTTTCAGAGGTCCTCTCTGAGAGTATTCAATCCAGGTAAGATGTGTGGGGTCCTGATGAGAGCTCACTGGATAGAAGTCCACAGACCAGAAAAAAGAAGCATTTGATCTGGCCCTCAGCTCCTTTTCAGGAACTCCCAGTCCCTTTGTGTCTGGAGTATGGAGTAAAGATGCTTCAAGTAAGTGTGTTGGTAGGCATGGGGATTCATCAAGCAAACTGAGGACAGTCAACAGGCATTCAAGCACAGGAGAAGAGATCTCCCTCCCACTGAGATAATACAGTTTGGTTTTTTTTAAGATGTTGTGTGATGGTTTAGGCCATTACTTTTGCCATGGTGAGAGCTTCTGCATCACTTAGTTTATCAGTGAAGGACAAAATGGTTTTGGCCATAAAACATGATCTCACATATGCCTCCCTCCACCAAATAGTTCACTCAGTAGATTCTTTCATGTCTTGCTTCTCTAGTTTCCTCATTCTCATTATCTGTGAAAGAGATTTAAGGGAAATTATTAGATAACTCTCAATATGCATATGTAGTCCTTTGTTGTGTTAAAGTACCAGGCTTTTAGTCTCCTCTACTGTCTTCTACTGCTACCCAACAACTGCCGTCCCGTCTGAAGACTTTCTATGCTTTTTGATCTCCATTGCTGTCTTTTTTTCTGCGTCCACCTTTATTTCTTGTCTCCCCTTAAAAACTGTTCACTGAGCGTATAAAATTGAGATTTTTCAGATATTAAAATTTGTCTGGTTATGAGTCTTTTTTATGGGAATAATAAAATGTCCATGACATGAAGGTGATGGTTTCTCTTGTCCCACTCTATACCATCTGCTACTACTGCCACTTTGCCAAATGTTTTCTGCAGAGCAAATGAAAGTAAGAAAACCTTATCCTGCCCCTGAAAACAGCTGAAATAATTTTCCTAAAAATCCCCTCCCCCTCATCCCAAATACCCAAACACACCCCAAAAATTAGTCCAAAGGAGATGTGAGCAGCTGGGAAATTTCCACATTAAATGACAAAAGCCTGGGAGATTTAAAGTCAATGACTATGAAAACAACATCCTAAAATGAGAAGTGCTGTGGAGCTCTAAGTTTGACTGAAACTAAAGGCAGGACTTGTAATTAGGATCTAAGTAGTGAAAACAACACAGCTACTGATACTAGGGCTAAACTCTGCCCATGGGTAGGTACATTGTAAAAGTTGCTATCAACTTCCAGCAGAAACATTTGCACAGCTCCAGCTGTGGATTTCAGCTTGAGTTTGCAAGGAGTCATCTTTGACTTTGTACTGGCATCATTATCAGTTACAACTGCCATCCTTTCTGCCTTATATGCTTTGTCATGAACAGAATAGATATCAACAGCCTGTTAGGATGGTTAAAAAAAGGAAAACTTTTAAGTGTAATTCCTTTACAATATAATCAAATTACACTATGGGGCATTATAATGCTTCTATGAAATGCAGTGTCACAGACAGAAATTTTAATTTTTGCTGTTGATAAGGTTATTACTTTATTGCTTCCTTGAAATCTTTGTTCTCCTTATGGGAGAGTTCCATGGCAAACAAATGTGAAGTAAACAGAGCTGAAATGTGCAGGATAGGTGATGAAACTGCCAAGTTAAATTACTTTGTTCTGGATTTAGTGATTGTAGACTATTCTCTTTGATTTATTAGAAGTTAAGAATGTACATTAAAATAATTGAGACCCGAGTGAAGTATAAGGAACAAAAGATAGGACATCCTCTGGTAGACAGTCATCTTTAGTAGACAAATGTCTCTGTTGGTGACCTCAACAGTGGCATTGAGTAAACCCTCAGCAAGTTTGCTGATGACAGTAAGCTGTGTGGTGCAGTTGACACACCTGAGGGATGAGATGCCATCCAGAGACACCTGACAGGCTTGCGAGATGAGCCTGTGCAAACCTCATGAAGTTCAACAAGGCCATGTGCAAGGTCTTGTACCTTGGTCGAGGCAATCCCAAGCACAAATACAGGCTGGGTGATGAGTGGATTGAGAGAAGCCCTGTGGAGAAGGACTTGCGGTTGTGGTGGATAAAAACTGAATCTGAGCCACCAATGTCTGTTCACAGCCCAGAAAGCCAGTTGCATCCTGGGCTGCATGAAAAGAAGCGTGGCCAGCAGGTTGAGAGAGGTAATTCTGCCATTCTACTCATCTCTGGTGAGACTCCACCTGGAGTACTACATCCAGGTCAGGAGGCCCCAGTATAAGAAAGACATTGACCTGCTCAAGCAGAAGTAAAGGAGGGCCGTGAAGATGATCAAGAAGCCAAAGCACCTCCCTATGAGGAAAGGCTGAGAAAGTTGGGGTTGTTCAGTCTGGAGAAGAGAAGGATCCAGGGAACCTTAAAACAGCCTTAAAGCACTTAAAGGGGGCCTGCAGGAGAGATGGGGAAGGACTCTTTTATCAGGAAGCAGAGTCATAGAAAAAGGGGTCACAGTTTCAAACTGAAAGAAGGTAGGTTTAGATTAAGATTAATTAATTTTAATTAATTTTAATTTAGTTTTAA
>NW_010404199.1:47043-52527 GCF_000710305.1 Buceros rhinoceros silvestris | reverse complement strand
CCCCCCCCAACCTGGCCCACTCAAAACTAGTTGGCATGCCCCTTCCCCTGCCATGTCCAGCTCAGACCTTTCCACAGCGTGCACGCCCCGGCATAACTTTCCCTGCTAATTTCCTAGTCAGAGTCAGAGCATCAGGAGGACGCATCCAAGATGTGCTCCAGACAATCTGCAGGTTGCATTTCTGTTTAAGCTTCATTTTAGCGTCCCCACATGATCATTAATTTTTGATTGTGTTTGTAAACCAACAAATGTCTTTTGCTTTGGCTTTTTCGAAGGGAAAGCCTCTCCATAAATTCCCTGTGAATGGGCAAAAATTTCCCACCTGATGCACAACTCCAGACTAGAAGTGTGGTGTCTGCTGCCCAACTAGTCCTGCAGCTCCGGTTCAGAACAGATGTTCTGCCTGACGAACATTTCAGTTCCCATTTTGGTACCTCAGTGTCCTCTCCCTTCTCCCTCCCCAGGAGTTAGGGCATTCTGTAGGGCTTCTTACGCAGGATCGGTGGTCGGGAATTGGTATGTGCAGAGGATAGCAGCATTCAGGAGGAAGGACCTTAACTTTAGAAGCTTACAGAGAAAGATTTTCTCTTTTGCATCTATAGATCCTTATTTTCAAAATTAATTTGGCCAAGGAATAGTTAACATCGCCTTTATGAAAATAATGGCTTGCTTTCACTCAGAGGCCAGCGTCTCCATGAAGGTTAATAAGGAAATTAACTCCTAAATGCTGGAGCCGATTTTTGTGTAGCTGGTGTAGCAGAGGGGTTGCGTTTGGGTGTTTCGGAGTGAAGCATTGTCTAGAGCGCAGGTGAATTGTCCTCTGCAATAGGTACGTGAAGTACTGCAATCAATAATTAATTGCTTAGTGCAATCAATGGCTAAGGATTATTGCTTCAACTTTAATTGCAACTGGCTTACATCTCACATTTAAAAGAACACTGTTCAAACACGCATCTATCAAACTACATGATTTTATTGAATTCTTGGACTCTTCAAGAAACCTTGTCTTATTCCTTAACGTACCATTAGCCAGGTAACTGCAGGAGGGAGTTCCGTGGTGGGTTTGACACTAGCTTTTAGGGGTTTAGCAAGAAGTCCTCATGCTTAGAAGATTCATCGCTGGCACCGAACAGTTTCCTTGATATTTGCTTGCATTAACAAATGTTAGTAGCAGGCTGCACTGTTGTTCACGTCCAGTGCATTCCAGCGTCCCGAGTGCCCAGCTGATGGGGCGTGGAAGGCTCCCCAGCAGCTACATCATCATACGCAGTCACTGCAAGTACAATCTCATTCAAACCCACGTTGGAAGGAGGATAAAATCGCCTCCCCACTGTAACTGATCGAGTAATAGCTCACAAACACAAATAGGAGAGTGATCAGTTTTAAAAAGAACAAAACCAGTTTCATACTCTTGGCTCTAGGTCTTCATATTATTTGTCATGAGTTTGGCGGTTTCAGCATGACACACTTCAGTAAAAGCTTGTAGCAGTAGCTGAGGTAACTATCTTGGCCAAGGTGAGATGGTCCTACGGTACCCCCTGAGGTGGGGCAGTGCTACTGACTGTGGAGAGACATCTGAGGAGACCAGGAGGAGGTGGATACACTACTGGCTGGTCAGTGCATGTTTTCTGGGGAGTTTTGGCCGCCCCTGTTTCTAGGTCACTTGCAGCATATCTGAATAGGAAAGAAAACGTGTGGGCTTCAATGAGAAATGACCCAGCAACAATGGCTGCCTGGAAGGGGAAGAGTGGGAGCTTTCCCAGAGTCTAGTCGGGTTCTGCATTCCCTCCTCGGAATGCTGCTAAAGCATCTGTCTTGGAAACAACTCACGTGAATATGAACAATGTTTTTTGACCTCTGAAATGCAGCGGATTGCACCAAAGAGCACTATCAAAATATTTGCAAGAGCTGTATCCTTGACCCAAAGGAGTCTGCTTTCTGATTTGCAAATTCCGCAGTGCAATGCGTGATTGCTCCTTCTCAGAGAGGGTGCAGATCCTGGAGCATCAGGATCTCGTGAGAGACATGAGTCTCCAGCACCCTGCACTTTGCTGTCACCAAAGCTGGGCACTTTAGTTTGATAAATATTTAGACCCAGATCTTTTTGGAGAAACCAGTTTCACCTCTGAGAGTGAGGTGCCTCTCCTGGCGTTTCAGGAGAGCTCCAGACCTCCTGACTCCTGTCTCAGTACAGCTTCAGATGTGTCGAACGGAACACTCCAGCCCTGTTTGCTGGAGCTTGGTTCGGCTGTGAAACGACATTGGTGTAATTGCTCTGACTTCATGGAGTCGCTTCTCTGTGGCGTTCTGGGAGAGCAGTTCCTGTTTTGGAATAGAACAGAGGCTTTCATCGCAGTCTCATTGAATTATCGTTTTAGCATGCAATATGGCTAATTCTAGTGGCAAATCTATGACCCTCCGAGAGTAAAGCAAATTAATATAGATTAAGGCTCTGTTGTTTTCTGCTTTTAGTCCATTGTGAGGGGAAAAGAAACCAAATGACCTTTATAAAAACCGAACTCAGTGCTTCTGAGTACTCATGACTAATGCAGTGGGCTGGTTCTAGAAGCACTTAAAAGGTGTATTAGCAATTCCCACTGAAAAGAAGAACACTAGCTCCTGTTCTGAGGTGCAGGTGTATGTTCTAGTGGCTTGAGTTCATTTGCATCTGTGGTTGATCGCACATCAGTCCGGAGCCAAACTGTATTTCCTAGATGAAGATTTATCTGCCACTTTGAAAGCTCTTTCAGTGGGTAGGTAGAATTGTAATTTATTGCTTAGAGGAAGCATTGATCCAGTACAATTGGTTTAATAAAAAAATTATAGACAAACAATGATCTATCTAGTTTGTAGCTGACTGAAGCATGTTGGTTGTCGCTGCCACCCGGAACTGCTTGCAAGAAAGTGTGGCGTGCTGCTCTTAGGAAGGCCTGAGAACAGATACGCTATCAGGAGGACCAGAATAGACCAAACAGCAGATGTAAATAGAACTGCACACTGCTCGCTGCCCAGTAATCTATTAACTTCTTCACTGAAAAGAGAAGCTGCTGCCTCCCGGAGAACAGTGGAAAACATTCCACTCGGTAGCAGTCCCAACTTCGGGTTTTAGGATTCATCTTCTCCCTGTTCTCCCTTACTTGTAATACCTGTCTGCAGACAGATCCTTGCTTTCCCTGCCTCCCTCTGCCAGATGCCCCTGTCTGCTTGGCAACCTGAGGAGGTTCTGCGGCACCAAAAGACAGAGGTACTCAGGTGTGACGTATAAGGTAGGGGAATTCCTGAAGAACAGAAGCATTTGCTCCCCTTCATGCTGCTCCAGACCCCTAAGCAGTGTCACTCAGTCTGCCTCCTCATGGGGAATCAGTGGATTTTACTAATTATCATCCTAAATACCGAACCCAGTAGCCCTGGTGAGGTGGAGCATAGAGCACCGCTCCCTGACTTTGCCACTTGCCGGAGGTCAGTGATGCTCTCTCCCTGCTCTCAGACGATAGTGCCCTTCTCTTCACCTGCTGCCCAGAATGCTGCTCCATGTGCCGGCCTCGCTTTGTGCCTGTCCGCAGCCAGGAGCTGCCCACGGTGGCAGACTCTGGTCTTGTGACTTGCCCAGTGCTCACAGCAAAGTGAAGTGAAAGCTACCCGTTGTGTGAGCCTTCTGTGCAGCAAATGGGAATTCTGGTTCAGTGAAACCTCTGCTTAGAGGGGAAGGTCGGGGAAGCAGCCGCGTTAATGGCAGAACCTGCGCCTGTCCCGAGGAGCAAACCCGAGGAGTAAATCAGGCACAGGGTTATTGGCAAGGACTCCTAGACTTGGCTAGCTTCTTTCCACGCCGATGGCAGCTGTGGGGCCGCTGCTAGCTGAGGAGGGGAAGGTGCTTTACTGAGGTCAGGTCTTGCTGGCTTTACTGCAGAGAACTTTCCTGCCAATTCCCGGAGCAGTTTTGCTGGAGCAGATCAAGGGGATCCAAACACGAGTGATAAGAGGGATAATCCTGCCAAACAGCGTGGACTGGATTTCCGTTGTCTTCCGTGGACCGTGAGTCAGGCTGCAGAGGAAGAACCATGGGTGTGTGACCAGGAACTAAGGGGACCAGCCTAGTGCAGCCACACTTCCCACGTCCACAGGCAAGTCATCACGTGCATAAACTTAATTCAGGCCCTTCGTACAGTTTTCTGCTGAGAGATGAACACATCACCTCTGCCACAGCAGCCCGTGCCTCATTCAGTGCGCACAGGGACTCACAAGGTGCACACAGAGAGATGTTCTCCATCTCTCTGTATAATTCCATTAATATTCGATTTTACTTAGATCCTAATGGGGAAAAAAAAGGTTAATTTCCTCATGGCCTTTGTTTTTTTCTTTGGCACTTATAAAATACTCAACTATAATACGATTAAACGTTCATTTCACTTTCTGACACCTTGACCAGGAAACCGGTACTATCCTCAGTTTATAACGAGGTGGCAGAGAATCAGAGAGATTAAGGCCAAACCCATCCATTACCTTGGTGTCGTCCTTCTGAGGACATCTTTTGGAGTGTGTAGCATTACACTGCATACCTGTGTTCAGAGCTCTGCCTCGGAGTGCTTAGTAAGGAGCCAGGCATTGCTGTGACCCAGAAGACAAGGGCACAGAGATAACGGGTACCTGTTTTGAGAGCGATGTCTGCTTTAGGAGGTTTGGGACACTCTGGTTTGGACCATTTCTTAGGCAGGCTTGGCGAGCAGCTAGGCTGGGAAACAGGCGTGCTCAGCCCAGCCACCCTCTTCCCAAGCCTCGGATATTTGTTAGTTTATCTTTTGTGATAGCAAAACCCCTAATCAATCAGAGCTGTAAAAAATGCCCTAGTTTTCTCAGTATTCATCACCTAAGGATATAATTTTAATTACAGTTCTGAACTGAACAATTTGCCTGACACCTCTGCAGGAACTTTTTGGCAGAGGGAGTATCTCCAGGTCACTGCTCATCTGCCCCGGCCATCACGTCTCATCCTGCAGTTCCTTATCCTTCCTTTTGTTGCAAGCCTTCCAGACTGTGCAAGAAATGAGCTCCTGTGGAAAGTCTCTTTCCTGCATACGGCTGTCTCGGGCCCTTCCTCTCATCTTGAACGAAGCAGGAATTCTGTGGGAAGAACTGTTCTGAATCATGGAATGACTGTTCCGTAATACATACGCACAGCCGACCTGCCTTCTGCTTTTGCCCCTGCAGTCTCCTTTTCCATACGGTGCTTTTGTGCAGCCGTGAAGGTTTTAAAAACCAAACAATCCCTTTCCTCATCATGATGATGTCTCTGGGTTCAGAAGCAGGTGTGGATCTTTTCAAGGATATGCTGCACTGCCCGCTGCTCTGAATTAAGCGATGGCCGTAGCGGGTAGTTGCAGCAAAGGAACGATGATTCACCAGGTTCTTGGGTTACTCCCCAGGCTTGGAAGGAAAACACACTCCGCTTATTACAAACTCTCGGCTTGTTTCCTCTCCAGTACC
>NW_010404199.1:41486-46911 GCF_000710305.1 Buceros rhinoceros silvestris | reverse complement strand
TTCCAACCTGTTGTTGTCCCCGTGCCTCATGTCACATTTGTGTTTCTTACCCCGCCAGTCTCATCTCCATCTTCTCTTGGGGCAGGTTTCTTGTCCAGCCAGCCCTAGGTCCCAGTACCCAGCGTATCGTCCCGTCACTGTTTTCCTCCTTGCCGTGGTTTTCTGCAGTGCCTCTCCTGCCTTCCCCGGCCCGCTGCCCGCTCTTCCAGTTGCAGTATGTTGCGCTTGGCACTTGCCTCACTCCAGTTCCCTCCCTTGACAGTCTCCTTCAGGTTTTTTTTCTGGTGGGTCTCCCCAGATTAGTTTCCTCTCCTTCTACAGATTCTTAGTTGCTATCATCCCTCCGACTCTTCAAACAATCTCAGTTTGCTCAGTCCCTGCTTTTCTTCCTGATTTAAGAATGGATCTTTTTGCTCAGTGATTTAAACCCCTCCACATCATCCCTCTTTCCACCCTTGGCCCAGCAGTGTTTAGACAAACTCGACCTATTTTTTATTTGTTAAACTTGAAATACCTCAATCCTCGGAGCTAAGTGTTTAAAGTGCTGGCTTTGTAGAGAAGCACAATCTCCACTGCATTAGTGTGAAACAGATTTTATTTGAGGGAGAAATGTGTTTTCTAAGGGTGTTTATTGGTAGGCACACCCAGAACTGGTGCTGTTATAAGCAGGTAAACCTACATCTCCCATCCAGCGACATTCTGGTTAGGTAATTGTGCTAGTGCTGTCTGCTGCACTCAGTCTTTCCTGCTGTAGAGTCACTGCTGCTGCACTGAAATCCGTTTATTATACAGACAAAGAGTGATCTTTGTCTGGAGATAGCTCAGTGTCGTTTTAGCTTGAAACCATTGAAATTCATCTTTGTTTCTGATGTGTTATGAGCATCTCATTAGCAAGCCCATGAATCCCTCATTTGCTCTTGAAACCGAGTATCTGGGCTCTCCTCTTTGCCAGAGCACAGATTTCTTCCTTTCTCTTATTTTTGAAAGCCGTGTTGGTGCCAAGGCAGTTATAGGTCAATCGAGTTATTGTTGGTTCTAATTGGCACTCTAACAAGCTATTAAATCAATTTACCTACAGATGAATGTCACTCAAAAAGAAAGATTCCAAATCCTTTTCTGTCTTTGAGAAGTTTAGGAAAAAAACCCCATTTCCACTGATGAGTGGAAGGGAGAGGCCAGTGTCTGTAGCGAAGTGGCTAGTGAGAGCGTAGGATTTCATCCCGAAATGTTTATGCCACGAGGTCCATGGCTGAACATGGTCTGGGCTGTTCCTGTGTGTGGAGGGGTGAGACTGTTTCCAGAACTCAAGGCCAAGAGGAAGAATTAAGAAAATCACCGACTCCAACAAATGCTCTGACATCCCTTCCCTGGTTTGTAACAGAGCACGGGTGTATTTTTATTTCCATGTGGACAGATCCTGTCTCTTCTCTGTTGGTTCTCAGTGTCCCACGTGTGTTCCTGTGACTGCTGGTTCAGGTGTAGCATCCACAACCATCTCTCAAATCAGGCAGCACCCAGCTGGTGACATCATTACCTTTTCGGTGTCCAGTGCTCTGTAACCTCATGAGATTTACCTGCTCTGTGTTGCCGAAGACTCAGAGCTGTTACGGTGAAGAGGGGTGATTTAAGTTCTGTTTCTGAAGCGTTTAGCTAGCCTCTTCCTCTAGTAGCAATACAGGGCTTATTCCCACATCATCTGAGCATTTCTTAATGAGACGGTTATAAACCAGTCAATTCTCAGCCCGCGGGTCAGGACAAGGTTTCTTAACCAAGTGGCACTGCAGATTCACCCTGGGGTCTCCCAGATCAAAGCTGCTTTATACATGGCACGCAGGAGGAACTGCTCGGGTGTCCTTGCTTAAGTGGGCATGTTTTTGGTGAGGCAGCAGGCAGAGAAGAACGCAGCGTGGCTCTGTGCAGCTCCCCAGCTCTGCAGTGCTGACAGCACTAAAAGCAGGGTTTGTCAGCAGACGAGGCAGACAGGGCTCCAGAAACAGAGACGAGAGAGCAGATGTGTGCTGGGCTGGCAAGGTGCTGTTAGGGAGACCTTTTTCTCCCCCTTTTCCATGTCGAATGGTTTGCCAGCTGGGAAGTCCTTTTACAAGCAGAAATTATCCAATCCATACAGTATATTCACAGTGGCTGCCATCAAATATGGTCCTCCCGTGCCTAGTATTAGCTCCAGATTGTAGTAAAAGCGGGACGTAAACTCCTGAAGAAGCGCTGCGTGCAGTGGGGGAAGACGGTGCCGGGGAGAGCAAAGCAGCTGAGCATCCCAAGGCGAATTCCAAGGTCAGCTTGAGGGCCCACCGCCGAGACATTACAGGGGCACAGCCGCTTCCCCAGCGATGCACAAAGAAGCTGATCTCATTTGTGGTGACTTGTCCAAATGTGCTAATTAAGGATTTAAATCTCTGTCTCTTTGGATGGAGAGGTTGTGTTTACGTATCTGTTGTTGACGAGCTTAGAGGCAGGAGAGGGGCTGCAGGTTGCCGGCTGACTCTAGGGTAGGAGCTATAACTCCTTTTTTTTTCATTTTCACAGCTGTGCTCAGGGTTCTTGTGACTGCCAGGAAGTCAGTAGCTGTACGCTGAGTGACTCCTCATCCCCGTGCACAGCTCCAGCGAGGCTGTATGCGGAGGAACTCCGGCGGGATCTACTTTTCCTGGGCAGAGCTGCTGAGCACTGTTACAGTCTCCAGCTCAGTTCCACCCCCCGCATGTTTGGGGGATGGAAAACCTCCAGAAGTGTGTTTGGATTTGCCTGGGTGTCGGGAAGAAGTGTCTTGCTAAGTTATCAGTGCTCCGAAGCTTGCGAGAGAGATAACAGCTGCATTCCAAAGACTCCTGGACTCCACGTTAATAAGTCCCTTCCTGGCAGCCGTGGCTTCAGCCGCGATTTCAGGGCACGCTGCTAACTCATCCCAGCACTCACAGCGTTGTCACCCAGTGCAGCGTCTCAGCTGCGAAGGAGTCATTTGTGCGCCTGTGTACGTGTGCGTCTCGGGGTCGGGGTGGGGTTGGGGGCGTGGGATGGGAGGAAGTGGAAGGCCCTAGTTATCCAGCCCTGCTCTGCATGTTCTGTCACCTCTGTCCACCTCCGACACCAGGCTGGGGGGGTGGCGCAGAGCACAGGGGTGTGGGCTGAGCCAGCGCAGAGGCATCGTGGCTCTCTGCAGAGAAGCCAAAGTTGCATTAGGCACAGTGAAGTGGTGCAAAGGTGGCGTTTGCTGGCGGGGTCAGGGTTTGGACTAGCTCTTCCAACAGTCAGAATGATAACAGAAATGATAACGGGGACTGACTCTGGGCAGCTTTTTTGACAACAGCAAACCCGCTTTCATTAAGCACAAATTCTTGATGCTTGGTCTTTCTCCCTTTGCTTTGAAGTTCCAGTGTGCGCACGAGTTATAATTCTAGTCATAACAAGAGGAATATTTTTCACTGTCTGGTTTTCTGTGAATTGTGGGAAGGGCAGGAGAAAGGACCGGTCTAGACTAGGGATCGTGGGCTGTTCTTTCTGATGCCATGCTGCAGATCCTCTTCGAATCATCAGCAATGTGTAAGAGGTGGAAGGACAAACGGGGAGGCAGGTCAGGCATCAGTTTTGACTCTGTGGGCCATCCCGAACAGAATACTCTGTGTCTTCATTTCTCGAGCTTTGAAGAGGGGGCGATGGTGCTGCCAGGGGCCGTGGAAGATGCTGTAGGACTCTCAAATGTTTTAATGTAACAGAGGTTGCCACAACAGATGTCTGCAAGGGTGTAGTTAATATCTAAAGGCAGTTCTGTGAAAATTCCTTCACGTTTATCCTTTTCAGTGTGGATTTGGTTACAGCTCTTGTCCATCTTGTTAGGACCACAAAATTTAACCACGTACTGTTAAATGATTTTTGAATAATTGGTTCCTTTGTCTTGATAAGGAAACTGCTTGTCACCACCTGTGCAGTTCCACGTATGGGGCTATGTTGTGTGACACATTCAGAGCTAGGCGGGAAGAAGAGACAAAAAAAGCCTGCACGGGGAGGGAGACAAGATGAATTTTACCTTTTGTGTCCATCAATGAGAATGTGCGGCCCCTGCATGGGATTGGAGAAGCTCTGAAAACAAAATGCTCCGTCTTCCCCTTACTGGTCACATGTATCGCAAGCTGTGCCACCCTTTTCTTTGGGAATATGAGGCTTCTTGACTTCGGTAAACACTCCCGAAGAAAAGGTTGGGCTCAGGAGCTGGCAAGGTACCCGTCCTTGTCTGTGGCAGCTTTAGGAAACATCCTCTGAGCTCACCGACCCGAGTTGAATCTTTCAGATAATCTTTCATGACTCTGGGCTTTTTGTGCAGACCCAAGTGGGCTGCAGGTGGTGGCAGCCATGGCTGAGGTGATGCACTGCGGATGCCACGCTTAGAGCACAACGAGGCTTGTTCCACAGCTGGGAACTGGAGCAAGAGCCTGGGTCAAAGACAGACCTAAACCGAACTCCAGATCTGGCGGAGTTGGTGGTTGGCGGAGCCCCGCCTGCATGTGGAAAGTTTCTGGCCCTTGGTTTTGCAACCCCCCTGTAAAGTTACGTGCTTGGGAGCTCCTCTGGGTGTGTTCCTGTTACTACTGGGCTCCTCCGCTTCTCTCTTCACCCCAGGCACTCCTCTCTCATCTGCTGCTGATCCAGCACCCAAATGGGGTGAATTCTTCTGGCTTCCTCTCTACATACACTGACCAAAAGCCGGGCCAGAGCCTCCCAAACAAGGGCAGCTCTGCTGGTTTCGAGCCCCTTTGGCAGCACAGACAGGAACTTAGTCAAATAATGGCAGATAGGAGTGTGGCCCAGGGCTCCTGCTTCTGAGCAGGGTATCCGGAAACCTCATCTGCAAGTAAATTCACACAGCAGAATCTGCACTGCAGACAAAAAAAGCTTTGCCTTGACATCATCTGCCCTGCTCTGAGATGCGCAGCCAGTCAGGAGAGCACTGCACAGCTCCCAGCCTCTCTAGCTCACTAGAATTAAGGCTAAGTTCCGTCATGAGCTAATGCAAGCTGTTCCCACCCCAAATAATTGGCTGCTGGATGGCTTTGTGTCTGTCTAAGCATTCCTACGCGTGGGTGGATGTGTTATGAGTGTGTGAATGAGTCTGCTTTGGAAATGAATACATAACATTGGGGGTGCTTCGAATAATACGATTCCTCTGGAGTGATGTGGATGTGCATCAGACAGAGCTGAGCATGTCAAACGCCTGCACAAAGGTCACGCTTCCTGGTGCCACAGGACAACAGTTCCCGCGTCCAGAGCACCACTACCTCAGCGTGGCCCACAGACAAGCTTTCGGCCTTGCTTTGTGCACGTATTGCTGGGGTGAGGTTTGTCCAGGGAAAGCGCATCTCTTTCAGCTGAGGACAGGAAAGCGGAAACTGGTGCCTGCCCCGAACTGGGACAA
>NW_010404199.1:40119-41445 GCF_000710305.1 Buceros rhinoceros silvestris | reverse complement strand
TCTTTCAGCTGGGGACAGGTAAGCTGAACCTTGTGCCTGCCCCTAACTTGGACACTAGCATCTGCAGAACACTAATATCTTCTTGAGGGAAGAAGACATATGCTTGGTTCTACCTTCGGTTGTAATGGTTCGAGGTGGAGCCTGACTTCCCTACAGCTGGGCACAAGGGGCGGGGAGAGAGTTCTTCACAAGCTCTTTGAGATCTTGTTTTTCGAAGACAAAATATACATGGTCCTGGTTAGCTCAGAAAGTGGAAGGGAGGATATTCCAAATACCGTGGTTTTGTAGTAGCACAGACTACCCCGATCACTCAGAGCCCGTGGCTGTTGGCTGGGCAGGCAGGTAACACCGCGAGTAATTCTAGTGCAGTTGACCTGGTGCACTCGGGCTTTCTTCGCACTCTGCCCTGGAACAGAGGTTCTGGGTTCACGTTCTGCTGTGCACTGCTGCATTTCACCTCAGCATTAGCCGCGCTACAGAGCTGGGTGAACCGATTTCTCACCACACAGGGGTTCTTGAGGGTGCAAAAGAATAGATCATCACTGCTTTGAAACCAGTTTTTATCCGGAGATAAAACTGGGGCCGAACACCATGGTGAGAATCCATCGCAGCTCGTGGGGGTGGCACTGCCTCTCCTGTGTACGTACCCATGAGGCACACAGGGGCACCAGGGCTCGCGCTGTCTCAGACCGGCTGCTACTGCACTGCCGTGAGAGCAACCAAGTAACCTTCCCGTTGGATGTCTGCAGCGTGGATCCTCCGAGCAGGAACGAGTGAGGCTGGCGCTCCGCTTCTGCAGTGCCAGTATTTTAGAGCACTGCTTTTTCTGCCCTTCGGTCACAAAACAGCTCACAAAATTTCTGATTCAGTGATGTCTTTCGTAAAGGAGATCCCTAATTTACGAACTGAATATTTAATGAGCTGAAATGGCTTTGGATACGCTTGAGAGCGGAGCTCGTCTGCTATGTGCTTTTCCTGGACTCCAGGGAAAGACCTGCTGTTCTCCACTGAAACCAGTGAGTGCAGAGCCTGCTTCCAGGTACCCTCACCACTGACCCACCTCCCTCCTTCCCTTTCGCAGCCTCCCTGTGCTCTGGGGAGTGCCGGCCAGTCGGCTGAGTCACATCACGTGTATTTCTGCTGGGGTGGATGTGAAAGAGCACGGAGGAAAACCTGAGCTTTTGCCTTTCTACTAAGCTTGATTAAACAGAAAGATTAGATTAGCTGAAAAGAAAAAAACAGTAGAAATCACGTAGTCGGGCGTTATGGAAGTGCAGAAATTCCCCGCTAATTTACATGATACGCTGTAACCCATCCCTGCTCCTG
>NW_010404199.1:33423-40018 GCF_000710305.1 Buceros rhinoceros silvestris | reverse complement strand
TGCTGAAATAAAGCTTAAGGTAGCGCCTGCTACAGCAGCCTTGAAATTGGGTCCTCTAAGTGTCGGCGTGAAAAACTACAAATATCGTGGTTCAGAGAAGAGGGCCTTTGAGATGCGTTTTTGTGTTGCTTCTTGGAAAAGCTGAAATTCATCGAGGTGCTGCTGCCGTCAGTGGTACCCAAACCAGGGCAGGGCGCGGACTTGCCCCTAGGCACCACGAGCAAGGGGTAAGGCATGTCTTTTCCTTAAAGACAAAATCTGAAAGTCTGGAGTAGTCTTTTGTAGCTGTAACTTTCAGAGCACAATAGGTTCTTTCTAAGGTTCTCTCAGGGTTTCTTCTTTCCAGACTCCGGAAAACCAACATACAGAGAAACGATATTATTTTCTAGCGAGCTGCTCACAGAGTCTGACCTCGAGCTGTGTAGACAGCACTAGGAATTGCTCAGTGACAAGCCTGGCCTCCCTCTTTCTGTGGGGTCCCTCTAGGTAGGGTGGAAGCTGGCAGGCTGGGGCCTCCTTGTTCTGTGGGGATGGCGAAGGGGCTGCATCAGCTGGAACGTATTTCTGAAACAACTTGTTTCTGGCAGGTTGTTCGTGCTAAAAATATATTTATTTCTAATTGCTGAGTGGAATGCTTAATGAATTCTGCCTTCCCACAAACAATTAATCAAAGAAATGATTTAGGGCTGGTGCGTGCTCCCCCAGGGCTCGATGGCTTTGTTCCATTGACTTAAAGAGAGCCAATCACGTCCAGCCCATGCTGGAAAAGCTTTAGCTAAGCATTTTCTAATGGTGTCCATCACTATTTGTCTGGATGGCTCTGCAGAAAAGTGCTGTATGTATTGGAGGGGCAGCACTGGGTGTTGTAGCAGAGTTACAGCAAGCTGCTGGGTGTTCTCCTGCTTTGTGCAGTTTGTAAAGAGAGGTTTTATGCGAACTCCCAGTGACTGGAATGGGGATTTGGAATGGGGATTTGGGATAATGGTGAGGAGGTGAAGAGCCAGAATGGCTTCTTCCAGGGGAAGGAAAGGCCTTATATATGCCCTGAATGTGGCCACTAAATCAATTATATTCTGTAGAACTGGCGATCGAAGCATCCTTTTCAGCAAACAGTCTGACAGGCTCCTTGCATAAGGAGCTGCCTTTCTGGGGAGCTGCAGTGTGAAGCTGTGAGCTGAGCTGAGAGCCCTTAAGACACTCGAGTGGATGTCAGGACTCCTGGTCTCCTCACTCCTTTCTGCTGTGGAGCTGCACGTGAGTGAGGCATTTGGGAAATCGCTGCCTCTCCGTGCCTCAGTTTCCCCAGTGGGCAGATGCTGATGGTGAGATTCAGGCACCTGCCATAAAGTGCTTTGAGGTCAAAAGGAAAAAAAAAAATCTCTTGTGAGCTACATAGTGTTTCAGTACATGCCGTGATTAATTCAGCATCCGGTGTTTGGAGGGGATGGTGGCTTCACGTGGATGCCTTAGGTAAGCACAGCCTTAGCACAGTGTGTTTCTTCGGAGACCAAAAATAATCAGAGGCAATTGGACTTTTTTTTCCCCCTAACTGCTGCATTTTTAGAAGGTGATTCATCTCTTGTCTGGGATCTCGCATACCTGAATAGCCCCAAGATCCAAGGAGCATTAGTCTTTTGGAGGGTTCGTTGTGCTCCGGTCCAGCCGGAATAACTCACTGCAAACAGGAGTCTGGTGTTAGCAGCAGGAGAGCTGCGGAGGAAAAAAAATGTTTTCTCCTTTTGAAACTGAAACCAACAGACTCACTACCTCGTTACCATTTGAGATGCCTTATCCCTTCCACCCCCACCTTCTCCTCCCCACAGAAAGAAGCTGATGGCCGGCGCTTGGTGCTGGAGTTTGGCTGGAACGGTGGCAGCAGCATTAACGCCTCCCGCCAGGGCTGCAGGCAGTGGTGTGAATCAGCCTTCTGTTGGTTCTTCTGAAGCAATACTGATTGCTGAGAGCGGGAGTTTGGGAGCAGTACGAAATACAAACTCCATCCATCCCAAACCGTGGTCCTCACACGTGGCTCCTTTGGCGCTTCCTCAGCCTCTAACACTTCAAGCCATCCTTTTGCTCACAGAGTTAGCAGAAAACTTGTGCTAGAGTTGCCATCGCTCTTGGCCGAAGTGTTTTTGACCCTCAGACAATAGCTGTTAAAGAAGGCAGCTGGCTTGGGAGCGTAAGTTGGGAGTGAACTGCTTTCGTTCTCTCTTCTGGCGGCTTTTTGGGTTCCCATCCTGCCATTAAGCAGCAAAGAGGTTAAACTTTTTCTCCCTGCCCTGTCTGGCAGATCCAGGGCTCACGCAGAGCGGTAGGAATAAGTGTGCTGAAGCCTGGCAGATGCTGTTGCCTGACTCAGACATAAATCATAGTAACGTTAAAAGTTGCAGAGAGAATATGAGAGAGCACGTGTGCCTTACCCCGCAAGCAGAGGTGTATCTCCTTGAGTAAATTGCTTCATGTAGCTGAACCCGCGTCAGGTTCAGGTTTGACCCATCCTCAGGCACAGGAACCTCTTCCTCTCTTTTCTGGTCTTTTGCCGTAAGGTGCCGGGATGGCAGCAGCCAGCTACGCCGCTGAACCACATCCACAGGCGCTTCTAAGGCTGCTTAAGCCCACTGGTGACCTGCGGCAGAGACGGTTGTCCTGGCGGTGCGTGGTTATGGTTTGGAGACCCAAACCTGGGTCTCTAGGAGTCTCTCTGAGAGCCCAGATGTTGTAGTAAGAGACCTTCTGTTTCACCCCACTTTCTGTTTGAGGTGACTGGGGTTGTGATTCCTAATCCACACCAAGCTGTGGTGTAGCGATACCTCAGAGCAACATTTTTAGCATCTCAAATGGCTAGAAGTCTTTTTCTCCGCCTGGCAGATGACTTAGCTGTCTGTTGCATGCTTTCGCCACCTCGTTGTGGACTACTGAGCATGAGGGCGTAAATCTGTCAATCCAAAGCAAAACAAAACAGCAGCTAGCAGAAAGCAGAGCAATGTCCCCTCCTCTGTTCTCTGCTTTCTAAGCTGCGATTCTTCTCTTGTTATGCAACTCGGGTCGTCTCTCTGCCCTATTTTAGTGTTTCATTTTAGTACATTTGGGGTTCCAGTGGTAAGGCTGACATCCTCATCTCACGTAAACTTGTATTTGCCGAGAGCCATGTCAATGGAAAATAGTGACGAATCCAGCCTGTCATCCTCGTAACCCACCAAGAAGGTAAGTTGGTGGAAGAGAGGTGTTCCATCAGTTGAGGTCTTATGTTCTCTGCCACGCTCACAGCAGCATTGACTCTGAGCTAATATACAGAATTATATGTGCATCTATATCGTCTGTGTAGATGGAAAGACTGGACTCGGGACTCTCTGGTGCAGCTCCACCTTCCGAACAGCCTGCCCGAATGTTTGGATTTGACTCACACCAGATGTTGGCTCTCGACCAAGGTCTCAACGTCTTAATGTCACAACTTAGGCATGTCTTTGGGCTTTAGTCCTTCACATTCCACAACATGTTCATGAAGACTTGGGAGCTGCAGCCCTTATTGATCCAGCTGTTCTCTACAACAACAACATATGGCATGTTTCCATGGCAACAGCTACCCCTAAAGGGGCTTCCTTCCTTTCCTCGGTTTATCGCTCTTTTTCTTTATTAAATCATCAGAGATAAATGCACACAGGGAAGGATCAACATCTGGATCAATGGGCAGCAAACAAAGAGGAACTTTTCCGTATTCACACAAGCAAGAGAGATTTCAGAAGATCAAACAATGCAAAATTGCTGGGCCCTTCGCCTGTCATCCTCATCCATAATGTATCCTGGGAGCTCTGTGGAATCAATGCACATCTAACACCTTGAGAACCTTGGGGATTCCGCATGGGGAGGATGGGCAGAGCAGGGGGGACCAAGAAACATGTAGGAGTGCAGTGGGGTGGGGTGTGAAGAGAGTGTTAAGCTCTCTGGCCTGGGCTTTCTGCCAGGTTGGATGCTACACGTAGAAAATCGTACCAAATTCTTTAACTCTGGGAGGATGCGGTGGTGCAGGTTCCTTCTGAAGAAGTTTGATGAGACAACCGCCGAGTGGAGCATATCTTACACAGTGATGTGGCTCTGTGGGAGGTAATCCCAGACCAGCAGCAGCTGGTGTGCGATTTGTCCCTACCCTCCCCAGCAGGGAGCCTGGGATGGTCCGACGTACCACCAGCAAGACGAGGAGTCCCTCCATACAGGCTGGAGCCTGGTGTGGCAGCAGTTGCACTGGCCTGGTTTTCCTTCTAGAGGAAACTCGTGCCTATAAATCTGCCACCGAATCTGTACCACATTATCTTCCCAATGGTGTCTCCGGCCACTACCGCAGTGAATTTCCACTGCAGAACAATTTATATCTTTGATCACCTCAGTGGTGCTATGAGAACAACAATAAATTGTCTAGGTTCAGCGTGTAAATGTTCTTCCTCCGGCCTTCAGAAAGAGAAGGAGTAAGCTTTCCTACAGGTGGTACCCACAGAAATTCCACTGCTTTTGCAGCTTGTCACAGGGGGATTCTCCGTGAGCTAGTAACAGCCGTGTCCAGACAGGTGAGAAAATATCACTAATGCTGTTTTCAGTCGGAAATGGGATGTGTGCTCTGTTGGCCTCCACACTCCAGATTTAGAGCCGGAACAAACCAAGTCTCTCTCGGCCTTCTCTGTTTCTGCGTGTGCGTTTCCCAAAGGGGGAAATGAAATCTTGTTTATTTTTACCTTTCTGGGTTCTAAGTATAGACTGAAGATACGGTTTAATTTGTTAGGATGGTGCCTGCAGGCAGGAAGGCAGCGGGAGCTCAGGCGAGGGGTCAGTTGACTACTTTGTGCAGAATCCACCACGGCTTTTGTTATTTTTGTGGCTTGTTTCTGTTTCCACGCTATTGGAAATGAAGTGCCGGAGTTTCTGTGTGATATAGCACGTCTGCGGCCCAAGGACTAGCTGGGAATGTTCCAGCCCATTTGCATTATCAAATGGGAGGTTGCACGTAACGCTCTGAGAGAAGCTCGTACGATTTCCGTACAGCACACACAGGGTTGGGTGGTAGACATTGACTCTCCAGAGGAGACCTCCATTGCCCCTGGACACGCGAGCCAGGCAGCAGCGCCGTACCCTCTGTCCCGACCTGCCTCAGACCCTAGTGATAACCACAAGGTTGGCTCAGTCTCCGTG
This sequence comes from Buceros rhinoceros silvestris, assembly GCF_000710305.1. Taxonomy (NCBI): domain Eukaryota; kingdom Metazoa; phylum Chordata; class Aves; order Bucerotiformes; family Bucerotidae; genus Buceros; species Buceros rhinoceros. Next base: position 34,837 of record NW_010404199.1, on the reverse strand, counting down.
AAGCTGAGCTTAGCGGAACCACTTGCTGCGTAGTTCGCAGACACCGTACGGCATTTGGCGGAACATGAGCGAACGATAGCACTGTCTAGCTGTTGGGCTGCCGTTGTCCCAGCCGAGTCACTTAAATTCCATCCTCAGCTTCCCTGTCTCAGTGAGTGTTAAATACACTTACAAGAAGGGGGGTCAGCAGCTCTTTGGGGTCAGGTTCTGTTTTTCTTTTTTGCGTGCCTGAACCATACTTTTCTTAATGCGGTTTTGGTTCATGACTGGTTCAGTTCAGCACAAAGATCGTACAAAGCGCTGGGGTTTTGTGAGACAGAAAAACAGGAAACACAGTGGAATTGCTCCAGCAAAGTCGCGGAATGTCGGGATTGTGCCTTGGCTGATCCGCAAAGCCTGTGTTGAACTGACTAGGTAAAGGCCATAGCAGCGTCTCTATCTTGATAAATCTTGTTTTGGTGAAGGACAGTCGCCATGAGATTCCTGGTGGTTCCTCTAGCAGCTCCCATAGGCAATGCTGAGTGTCCCAGGTCGCCAGAAGAGCCTTGGAGGAGAGATTACACTGGACCTTCCATCATGTGGCATGTTCTCCATCTCTGCAGAGGACAGAGCCGACATGAGGTGAAGGCTTTGCCGTTTCTCCTTAGCGAACGCTTGATGAAAAGGACAACTCCTCTGGGAACATGCTCATGTTGCATTTTGCCGTTCTCGACCAGAGCCTGGTGGGAAGTGCGAGGTCCCAAGCTTTTATAGGCATGGCAGAGGGGGCTGCCCGCCACAGTGCCCTCTGGTCCACGCTGGCAGCAGGGGCTGTGCCAGCAGCTACCGAACTCTCTTTACTCAGAACATTGAACTGTTTTTCAGACATCACATTCCTTGGTAGGTTACCTTCGACATCAGGTCCTCAATTCTTTCAACTTCTCCTGTAAAAATCTCCATCACTTCAAATCACAGAATCACAGAATGGTTTGGGTTGGAAGGGACCTTCAAAGCTCATCTGGTCCAACCCCCTTGCAGAACATCTGCAACTAGATGAGGTTGCTCAGAGCCCCAAGGTCCAACCTGACCTGGAATGTTTCCAGGGATGGGGCTTTTCCCACCTCTCTGGGCAACCTGGGCCAGGTCTCACTGCCCTCAGCAGAAAACATTTCTTCTATCTAGTCTCAATCTCCCTCTTTTAGTTTAACCCACCACCCCTTGTCCTGTCACAACAGCCCCTGCTAAAAAGATTGTCCCCAGCTCTCGGACAGGCCCCTTGCAGCACTGACAGGCTGCACTAAGGTCTCCCTGGAGCCTTCTCTTCTCCAGGCTGGACACCCCCAACTCTGGCCCTGCTCCAGCAGCTCCGTGTCTCTGCGGGGCTGAGGAGCCCCGAGCTGGACCCAGCCCTGCAGGGGGATCTCCCAGGGCAGAG
>NW_010404199.1:27263-33283 GCF_000710305.1 Buceros rhinoceros silvestris | reverse complement strand
GGGCTTCTGGGCTGCAGGTGCCCATTGCCAGCTCCTGCCCAGCTTTTCACCCACCAGCACTCCCAAGTCCTTCTCCGCAGGGCCGCTCTCAGCCCATCACCCCCAGCCTGTGCTGATACCAGGGGTTGCCCTGACCCATGTGCAGGACCTTGCACTTGGCCTTGTGGAACCTCTTGAGGTTCACATGGATCCTCATCTCCAGCCTGTCCAGGTCCCTCTGGATGGTCCCTCTGGTTGTCAAACAAATCTTCCTCTCTTAGGAAGCGTGACAGCAGAGTGGGTGTATTGTAGGTGCTATCAAAGGACTAATAGTTTCAGCTAACTCACGGTGACATAATGTGTTGTGTTTTGGAAGTTAAAGAAAGGGCGTAGTTACAACTGGTTAAATGCATCAGTGCCTCAAATGTTTTGTTTGCAAATTGTCAAGACTGGCTGGAATAAAAATACTGCCAAGTAATGGGCATTTTTATATTTTTACCATGGCAAAGAAAGACAATTTCCCCTTTGCTGCCACTGATCAAATTACAGTGTATAACACGACTGGAAACCTCTTCTGAAATCAGGCAATCGTATTTACTGCATCGTAGGGTGTTGGGGGTGCTGGTTGACAGCTGATTGAAGATGAGCCAGCAGCGTCCCCAGGGGGCCGAGAAGGCCAGTGGCATCCTGGCCTGTACCAGCACTGGTGTGGCCAGCAGGAGCCAGGAAGTGACTGTCCCCCTGTGCTCGGTGCTGGTGAGGCCACACCTTGAGTGCTGTGTCCAGTTTGGGCCCCTCACTTCAAGAAGGACGTTGAGGTGCTGGAGCAGGTTCAGAGAAGGGCAACGAAACTAGTGAAGGGTTTAGAGAACCTGTCCGATGAGGAGCTGAGGGACCTGGGGTTGTTTAGCTTGGAGAAGAGGAGGCTCGGGGGAGACCTTATCGCTTTCCACAATGCCTGAAAGGAGGCTGGAGAGAGGTGGGGGTTTGTCTCTTCTCCCATGTTACAAATGGCAGGACTAGAGGAAATGGCCTTCAGTTGTGTCAGGGGAGATTTCTTTCCACAGAGGGTCATTAAGCACTGGAACAGGCTGCCCAGGGAGGGGGTGGAGTCCCTGTCCCTGGAGGAAGGATTCCCATGTTTCCGTCGGACAGGGGGAGTTTGAGGTTGTCCCTGAGGAGCCATTTCTGTCCCGTTGGGGTTGTCCCTGTGTGTCCCCGGCTGCTCAGGGCAGTGGTGTAGTCCCCATCCCTGGAGGGGTTTCACAGACGTGTAGATGTGGCACTGGTGGACATGGTTTAGGGACCCGGCAGTGCAGGGTGAATGGTTGGAGTCGATGATCTTAAAGGTCTCTTCCAGCCAGATGATTCCGTGTAGTTCTACCTCTGAATAAGTTACTTCAGTCTTTAGTATCTCGTAGAGTATTTGCAATATAGGATGATGATGATGATGATAATACCTTCATAATTATGTCTGTGGGATTTAATTAATGTACGGACATCACTTTGAGAAATGCCGGGTGAGGGTTGTTGTTTAATAATGTAGTGTCGAGTTAAAAATTGAGGCTCGAGAAGCAATAAAAAGCTGACATGTGGCCTTGCTTGGGCTGCAGATGCCGTTTTAAAGTATTCCATAAGCAATAGCTTTCTTAATTTTCCTTCACCAACATCCATGTAATTATATTTGAAGACAATAATATGAGCATATGCGTTACACCCGAAACACAGTACAGAATGCTGCGCCGTTCAGAGGGGATTAGGGGAGCAATTATGTAGATTGGAGATAATCTAAGTCAGAGGCTAAATACAGACCTTGGAAAATATCTTGCCGCAAGTGAAACTGTCAGTTGGATTCCATGAAACTTTTGTCAAAGCCAACACAAAAGTTTTAAGAAATCCAGATGCGAAGTGCCCCAGGGCAGACACCTCACTGGTAGCAGCTTCCGTGCTGTGAGATATCCCCACTCATACACCCGCTTCTGCAGGCGCTTCACCTTCCCCTGCCAGCCGATAGTCCTTGTGCTGCTGACCGGAAGGTTACTCCTGTGCAGGACTGTGTCCCGGCTCCCTGCCACCGCTCCTCTCTCAGGCTGGTCCCAGCTGAGGCAGCGTGAAGACTCCAGCATCTCAGGTCGGAGTAGCGTATCGTTCAGGCTGCCAGTGGCACAGGGCTCCCAGTCCTGCCTCTGCACTGTCGTCAAGAGGAGCTGGTTGGGACATCTCCCTTAGACTGGGGGTGCAAGTAAGCTGAGCATAGCCCTTAACCCCGCGTCCGCCCTGGCTGTGTCTCCGCTGTTCAGCTTCCATGTATTTGCACAGCAACAACTGGCATCGAGTGGGAGTTGGGGGCAGGTTGTGTTCCCCGAGGGACAGGGACAAGCAGGGCTGGGTGAGAAGCAGCCGGCCAGGGAGCTCTCGAGAAGGCTGGGACGCAGCAGAGCTCTTGCCCCCGTGCTGTCGCAGTGCCTGGCTAATGATCAGTGCTCTCAGGGGCTTTGTTCAGGATGGCAGAGCATACAGATTATTTGCATAGATTGGTCAGAAGGAATTAAAACTGTTTGCCTTATTCTTTAGCTCTGTCCCCTGAACCACTTCCCATTACAGAGCACACAGAATATTTTCTGTAAGTCATTTGACTCTTTCTTGGTGGGTATTCATTTCAAAAGAGCTTTTCAAGTGCACGGGTATTTGAATAACTCCCTAAATAAATGAATTCTTCTGGCAAGTGAATTCTTGGGCTCAGTAGCTGGTTAGGCATCCTGTAGAGCATTCAGGAGCACTGAATCACCATCTTCCTCCTATTATCTCTGTGAATAATGCAAAGGTTGTAACTCGCCGGTAGAAATATGCCTACTCATAGCTGGGAGAAGTGACACTTCGGAAGACGGGGAAGGATCTCTGCCTGCTTTCTCTCTTTCTTTCTCCTGCGTGTTTGGATACTTGTGTGAATAGCTGATTTCTGGAGTAAACTTCCCTCCCACCACTGCTGCTCCAGCCACTCTGACATCTGCCAATGCTCTTCCCAAAAGACTATTTCTATTCCTAGCCCAGCTCGCGGTGCTGGGAATTAAAGCACGACCTCTTGCCTCTCAGGGTGGTTGCTGGTGAGCGCAGCGGGGTTGCATTCGACATGCCACGCTGCAGAAACGGGCAGAGTTTCATCAGCTCTGTAAAGGAATAAAGCAGCGGCGGTTCCTCCCCGCTCAAAGCGGGGGATGGAGCTGGCGTTTGTGCCCCAGGAGGGGGCCCTCTGCCTCAGGAGGCAGTCCTGGGCCGGGGCAGAGCACTTCCCTTTGTCTTTGGGAGATGGTTTTAGCGAAAGATGTTCATAAGAGAGCTGTTCTTAAAAGGTTAGGAAGGCTGCCTGGGCACCGGAGCTAGGTCCCATCGCTGGGGAGATCATCCTGGCTGCCCGGCATCTTCACTTCGATGCGTTTTAGTTTTGCTTCCTTTCGAGCGCTGGCCGGCAGCGCCGCAGTTAACCCAGAGCTGGCCGCCTTTCAGCAGCAGCTGACAACATCCACAAGGCTTTGTTACTTTAGAGGTGAGGTGCTCAGGTCGATTCTTTTCTTGACAGTGCAAACACTACGGAGCAAGAACAGAAGCTGAGGCCACAAATGTGCCCACTCACGCCACGCTGACACAGTCGTGCTGGCCCCAGCTATTCCCTCCGATCGGTCACGACCCTTCCTGAGCTCATGCACCATAATTGGTTACGCTGCATCATGGAATAGTTTTGAAGAATCAAGGTTTATTTAATTAAAAAAACGACATCTGAAAGCAATATTCCCAGTCGGATGTTACGTTATGCACTAGGCAGGACAGCAAGATGATCTCACTTTCTGGTCGACACCACAAAGTGATACCTAGGAAGAGTACGGACTCTCGGATCAGCTGAGTGACACCAGCGATGCTTCAGGAGTGCGTATTCTTGAGTTGTCTTTGCCGCACTCTTTCTCAAACGTATTCTGCTACAGCAAAATAATACACTAGGGATTAAAAGGCCGGAGGTAGTGGTGTGTGTTGAAACGTGACTTTGAGATCTAAGGGCACAGAGTAGGCTGTGCTGTAAAGACCAAGGATGTTTGAACGAGACATCTGGTTCGCGTAGTGCTGGCTGCTCCCTGTGCTGTGAGCTGCTCGGTCGCACCGAGTCAATTCTACTAAAACAATACCATCATATTTATTAATTTTTTACGTAGGCTTTTGAAAAGAGGAAGAGAAGTGAGAAGCAGACAGGATATTGGAGGAAGAGGTCCACGAGATGTCCATCTCAGCTGAACTCTTTTCAAGCCATATAGATCTACTTAGAACTGATCGAATCAAATTCAGGTCCTAACCCTTATTTAGCCTCCGACTTCCGTGAACAAATCCCATTCTCTTAATTCTGCCGTACAGCTTCTCTCTCTGCAAGGGATAATAACTCTATCTGCCTCTCCTGGGTGCAGCGGACCCAGTTCCGTCACTGGCAGCTCTGTGGAATCTCTGGGTGAAAGGAACAACAGAAATACAGAAAACATGGGTTATTAATAGCTGGTGCTTGCCCTTACATACATCACATGCCCCGTTAGTCATTCTGGTCGGTAATTTACAGGGAGTGAAAAGATGTTCCTCAGTGTAAGTACAAAGTGACACAGGGATGATATTAGACCTCTGAGGTGTTGCGGGCCCGGAGAGTCTAAACCCAGTGATGCCATCCTGAGCAAGAAGATGCTTCACGTGTGGGTAAAATTAAAACATGCAGGAGCTGTGGAATCTTCGAGGTTGGCACGGTGAAAGGCAGGTGAATTGCCTGCACTGGGATTGGTGTGCAGAGCAGGTTCTGGGTGGTTTCCAGCTTTTCCTGTGCTTTGTAGAGCGCAGAGGTTATCTCCTCCCTGACCCCTTGGATCCTCTTGTATTAGCAGGGTGCATTGGATGTGAAAGTTTCCCTTCAGCGTTTTGTAAGCGATGGCTTTAAAGGTCCGAATGGAGGGAGCCCGTGGCAGTAATCTCGAGCCACTACAGACGCTGGAGGAGAGCCGTGCTTTAGGAAACCCATGGCAGAGTATTCCAGCGCTTCATCTCTGCTCGCCCCCGTTGCAAACCGTGATCTCCCGGGGCCGGTTCGGCAGTGAGAGCAGACTGGGACTGCAGGGCTTGTGTGGATATCTGAGAGCTGGAATAGCAGGAGACGTGGTAAATCAGGCTGCGGGACAGCCGACCGTGCTGTCACCAGGCTTGACTAGAAGAGACCGGGGTAGCAGGAGGTGCTGCACTCCGGCAGAAAGCACTTCGCTGTGTGCGTGGGAAGCGTCTCACTTAAACTGTGAGCCGTTCCAGCCACTGCTGCCATTGTCCCCAGCTGCCACCAAGTATCGACGTTGTCAGCCAGCATAAAAATACGGGGCACCAAGCCCCAGAGGTCGCTGAAGAAAGCCCCATCCCTTTACAACTCTGCGTGTCTGGCCATGTCTGTCTCATGCCGTTAATTTGAAACTTGGGAAAAATCATTTTCTTTGTGCATATCTCCTTGTGTATCCCCTAAGGGAAATTAAAGATGGCTGGGAGGTTATTTATTTTCGTTAATAATATACACACTGCTTCCAGACTTCCTGCTATTGTGCGATTATCTAGATTAATTGACTAGGAAAGCTGCAGCATCATCTCAGGCCCTTAACGAGGAAGACCACAACGTGGATTTGCACCGCATTAATGCATGTTCCTGCCTGCCACGGCCTTGCTTGTCGAAGCATATGGACAAATGTCATTGCTGAGTGTCTGCCAGCACCGACCCGTATGCTCGGTGAGGGATCACGGGGTGCCTTGTCTGCGGGGACAAGGCAGCTTGAGAGCTTCGCTCCTGCTGAAGTCGGTTCCCATCAGCCTCTGCCGAATGCGGCTGCGAACTGCTGCTTTGTGACCCTGCCTGCGTATGTGCCACAGCTGGAATCTTAAATATGCCTTTAGATGCTTTAAAGGGAGAGGGAATCTGTATAGAGAAGGCTTTTAAGGCATATCCTGCCTTTTTTTTTTTTTCCTTCCAAGAGTTTTAAAAATCA
>NW_010404199.1:12646-27119 GCF_000710305.1 Buceros rhinoceros silvestris | reverse complement strand
TTAACAAATCAGTGCAGCCGCCTCACTGTAGTGACACTGTTCTGCAGCAGCTCAGTCTGGTCCAAGACTCAGGCTTAAGCTGAACAGCTCTTACCAAAGCTAGGTTTTGAGGATCTTTAAGGCAAATCTACTTCTCCTAAAACATTTCAGTGATTTTGACCGTGATCGGTCAGGCCGAGCAGCAGCGTGTGCGTGTCCTTCAGCAAACCCAGCAGTTTCCTTCGTTACATCGCTGGAAATCCAGAGGCACTGTTGGCTTTGCTGCTATGAGATGGTCGCTTTAAAGGTTCTCACTCGGTTCTCGGTTCTCACCCTTGTGTGCTGTCACCTTTTTTACGGTCTAGGAAGTGAGGCTTATTTGGTACTCGATAGGTTAATAACAACAGAAACACCACCTTAATTTGTGTGAGCAGTTGGAAGAGCAACTGCAGCTTTCTGAAGGTCTTCTTCAGGTGGAAGCGCCCCTGGTTTGCTCTGTGCGCGTCACTCGTTTGCTGTGACACGTGCATCTTCATTCAGGTTATTTATGATACCTCCCAACGAGATAGTAGCCGCCCCGCAGCGTACGGTGTAGAGCCGATGACACCTTGGCAGCGCGAAACCACGGCGCGTTGGCTCCTCTGCCTGTGAGACCTTTGGAGGGGACTGGACCACCGTGCCGGGCAGTGAGGCTCTTTTGTGAGACTCCTCGGCAAAATTGTGAGATCCAGAAAAATTCTGAGGCCTCAGTCTGGGTGAGTTGTGGCAGCGATGTGTGATGGTGTATCTTTTATGCTGATACCCGGGGAAAATCTTTTAAAAAATCCCAAACAAATAGATGAGGAGCTGTGTTCAGACTGCGTGTGCCTTCAAAACCCAGAACGACCATTGTGGTAAGGCCCGCTGGGTAATACTGACCTGCCGCTGAAGCGAAGATAAGCTTCTCGGAGACGGTGCTTCCTGGAGCAGTAGTTAAATGTTGTCATGGTGTCCTTTAGCAATGAAACAGCTATCTCCAGGCGTGTGGCTCTGAGCTTTATCAACCGTTTCTGTATGCAGCAGGAGTCCGTAGAGGGTGGACTAAACTCCTGAAGTCCAGGCTCAGCGTAAGCTTGGCTCAGCGAGAGACCTAAAGATCTAACACTAGATCACAGCAGAGTCTCCAGTTCCATCTGGATCCCAGTGCTACCAGTGCCACCTGCTTCTAAAGAGAGACCATGCAGTAGGAGCAGGCCTGATGATTTTAACCCCCAATGAACTTGGAGGCCTCCAAATACTCGTTCTACTCTCTTTACCTAGCAGTCGCCGTAGGTACCGCAGTCTCTTCGTGGGTGGCCCTCAAATCCCAGTCGAAGTTTCCATGTCCAGTCGTGTAGCCAGTTCCCCTGCTGCCCGGCTCCTTGATCTCCTACTCTATAGCTGATCTCCCGTGTCTCTGTCTTGCTGTCCAGGTTTTACTGGGATTTGACCATGCTGCTCCTGATGGTAGGGAACCTGATCATCATCCCTGTGGGCATCACTTTCTTCAAGGACGAAAACACTACCCCATGGATTGTCTTCAATGTGGTTTCAGACACGTTCTTCCTCATCGACCTTGTCCTCAACTTCCGAACAGGCATTGTGGTGGAGGACAACACGGAGATCATCCTAGACCCACAGAGGATCAAGATGAAGTACCTGAAGAGCTGGTTTGTGGTGGATTTTATCTCCTCCATCCCTGTGGACTATATTTTCCTGATCGTGGAAACCCGCATCGATTCTGAGGTGTACAAGACGGCCCGGGCCCTGCGCATCGTGCGCTTCACTAAGATCCTCAGCCTCCTGCGGCTGCTGCGGCTCTCCCGGCTCATCCGCTACATTCATCAGTGGGAGGAGGTGAGCAGAGGCACTTGCATCCTAACTCTTTTCTCCGCTTCTGCTGGTATTACACAGAAGCGAAGCGCTTGGTTTGAATGCCCGTTCTCCTGCTTTATCCCAGGGTGAATGCTGGAGAACTGTGTCTTGAGTCTAACACTTTGCTTTCAGCAGGTTCCCGGGAGGACCTTCAGCATATTGTCACTTGGTGGCTTGAGATGGTGCTCTCTGCTTCACAGTCATAATATATGTAACCTGCGGAGATGATGTGTGGGCTGGGAGGAGGTTATGTACAGGTGGACCCCACGCAGGGAGTGGGTAGTTGTAGAGCTGCTGGTGAGTGGAGCAGTTAGACAGGGAGTGGGGTCTTGTCCCTGCAGAGCCCCAAAAGGTCCAGAAACAGCTCAGCGGCTGCTCGGATCTAGGGACAGCTGGATTACAGAACCCGTGGCATTTGTTTAACCAAGCAGCAACTCCTTTTACATGCTTATCTCTTGGCTAAATGGCTGGGTGATGTATTTATAACCGTCTTGCTTTCTAGATTCTCTGACACTGTGTTAAGTGGAAGAGGAAAGAAGAGCGATCTGCAGACAAATAGAGTCTGTTTACAGACGTAAAAGTCTGGTGAAAAGCAAGACCCCCATTACCCCTGGACCCTCTGCTGTTCCCAGGGCAGTTGCAATATGCAGGGTGAGTTGTTAGGCGTGAGTGTAGCCACAACCTTACAAGTAGCTTGAAAATCAGTTCTTTCCTGTCCCCATGCTCCCCGAAGCAGAGAGAAAGCTCCCTGCAGCTTTCTCCATGTCAGGAGCTGGTCAAGGCAATTTCATTTTGCTCCCCATACGCTCTCTTCTGTTTGGAGCAGAGCCTGATGCAGAGCCTGCTCTGATGCAGGGTGTGCTCCCAGGAACGTGAAGGGAAAGCAGCCGTGCAAGTCATGGCTGGATTGCACCATGCTGTCAGAACACTAATTCATGATGGAGCTGAACAATTTCCTCCTCCCACCATCAGAGGCTCCGAGGGAGAGCACTGGTGCATGTTTTACAGATTTCAGACTTCATGGTGTTCTAATCTGTGAATGCTTCACTTACAGCAGAGCATAATGCCTTGCTGAAGCTTGAGGTGACAGTGTGCATGGTGCTGTACAGATGTAGAGGGAGAGACAGCTGCAGCCCCGAAGAATTCGTGACTGGGGTGATGTGTTTCCTAGCACAGGCAGGCAGGAAGTGCACAGAGAGATAAATAAAGCAAGCGTGTCCTTCCCAGTGTGACTCAGTAAGTCGGAGCCTGAGCAGAGCACTGAAATGTCTCCAGGTCTGTTGTCTCGTCCCTTGGTTGCATTGCTTCCCTGTCCTCTAAGCCGAGAACGCTGGGGAGAGGCGATTTGTGGCTCAGGCTGTTGTTGAAGTACCTCCTTCGCAGAGATTTACATGCAGCCGCAGCAGTGCAGAGCTCCCCGCCTGCTCATCTCTGTTCCTTGACTTCCTTCCCATAAGGTTCCTGACGAGGATTTAGGTATATTTGCTGTTGATTGTACTGAATTTATTTTTGAAAATATTGGAACGAAAGGAAATTAACACCCCTGCTCTGCCCTGCTTCTCATCCAGACTCACTGCGCAGACATTTCTAGGCTCAGCCTCATAACACAAACCGGTGTGTCGTTTGCCCTTTGGCTGGCTGCGGTGGGTGCAGGGGGACAGCACAGCCAGGCGCTCTCTGGGCCCCCTGAAGAGCAGCCTCGCTGGAGAGCTGCAGTGCTGCGAGTGGAAGGGACAGCTGGTGCTGGACTGTAGTTTGAGACTGCAATGCAGACTCTGTTAGGCATTGCAGAGCCCAGCAGAGCAAACAGGATAGGCTATTTTTCAAACGAGGGCTCGACCCAAGCAGCAGTTTCCTGGAGAGAGTGTGATACTGGGAGGTTTTCCACCTTCCCGAACGGGGGAGGGGAGCAGGGAGAAGGGGCCATCCCTTGTCACTGGTGCAGCGCAAGCTGCAAAGCACCAAGGAGACAGGGAAGAGAAGCGCTGCTTCATCTTTGCGTGGGAGTAAGCGGCTGCGCTCCCTGCGACCAGGCTGGCAGTTCCTCCTTCCTCTCCCTCTGAAGTGCCTGCAGACATGACTCTCTCCAAGAGTTCATGTTAATCTTTCCTCAGCAGTGGTGATCTGGAAGCGTTAACTCCGGGAGCGGTGCTGGGCTGGACTTGCTCCGGGTGTATGCAAGGGGCAGGTGGCGGTGCAGAGGTAAAGGGGGAGGAGGGCTGCAGGAAGAGGGGGTTGCTGGAGACTTCTGGTCTCCTTTGCTCCCCCACAGCATCCCGCTCTACATCTCTTCTCTCTTAGGCTCTTCACATACGACCCTAAAAAAGACTTGTGAGTCGGGCACGCTGCTCCACTGGAGCGGGGATCCGGCATACACAGAGCTATTCATCTACTGATGTGCCTCCAAGGTGAAGGTTACATCTGGGCGTTCGGGTACCTCTGAGTGCATGCAGGCATAAGTGGTCAGTTCCTGAGCTCACGGAGAGCCTCTCTGCTTCTTCCCCTGCAATTGTCCATGCTCTGCATGGATTTATCACTCACCCTGCAGTGAGGAGAGAGCAGCCTTCTCCCCGGCTGCAGTGCTGCGGAAGAGCCAGCCACTCATCCATCCCAGACCAATGCCGGGCAGGAGTCCGCGGGTTCGAGAGCCACTGGGGTGCAGTGCCTGCGCCATTCCAGCGCAGCGGCGGACTGCTCTGACGCCCTCCCCCAGCTCCAAAACAAGCGCTTTGGGGACTAGAGCTGGGCAAACAAACTAAAGGAAAAAAAAAGAAGAAGAAAAACAATCTAATGCACTGATGTTCACTGGAGTACGAAAACAATCTTAATTTCAAATGTGGCAGTTTCATTTGCATTATCCATTTTGCATGAGTGGTCCAACGGATGAATTTACCAGTAGAGCAGAATATAAATAGAGTCTTTGTGAAGTGTCTGCTGTATCTGCCCTGCAGTGGGAAGCTCGACTGCGATGTAGGAAGGCGTAGTTGTGCTGGCTCGAGCCTGGTGTGCCCAAACATCCTTTTATAAACTTCGGTGTCTTGTAGTTACCGAGTCTGGAAGCAGAGATCCGGGAGGATTGGCGTAGGCTGTGTCTGGAGCTGGACTGCCAGGCTTAGAGCAAACACAGGGACACCAGCTCCCGAGGGAAGCTCTTGTCATCTCGGCCTCTGCACCACCCCAGACAGCTCGTCAGGGTGTCTGGGGTTGTCCGTGACTCTCACCCGTGTGAACGCAGAGGCACGTTGTCGCACGCAGAGGCGGGGAGCTGAGCCTTCACCCCGTTGTCTCTGAGAAACTGTTCAGAGAAAGCAGGCTCTGAACATTAACAGCCTCCAAACCTTCGCCCAAGGTCACCCAGCAGGAAGAGTAACTCGTAACCCATCCACTTGGTCAAAGCAAACCAACACCGTTCAGATTGGGACTGTTGGGCCAAAAAACCGCTTCAGGTTTCATGGCAAAAGCGATTGATTTTTTTTTCCTAAGAGCAGTCTGCTGAGCTTTCGATATTTTATGCACAGTGTCCACCCCGTGTTTGGTGGCGGTAAGCGATCAAACTGGCTTGGCTTATGAACAAGGAGCGTTTCTTGGGACAACGGTAAAATCCTGCTCCTGTAAACTGATTCCTAAGTAGCCCATAGGCTCAGATAACCAAAATATTTTGATTTCCGAACTGCTGTGAGGGATTATGATGGAAAGTGAAGGAACTAACCAGTTTTGATATATATCACAATGATAACATTATCATGAGAGGATTTTTTCAGATTTTTACTAGAAAAAAAATACAGTTTTGGGTTTTTGCAGCTGAAACCTGAAGGGAAGAACGATTTGGTGATTTTCAAACTGTTATATCCATGACAACCTTCCTGTCTGCTGTCCTTTCCTTCCCTTGAGTTTCTGATTACACCGAAGTTTTAGAATGGGGGAATGCATCTTCTCAGGTCTGTTACTGGCCACACGTTACGTCATCTGAAAGGTGACATCACTTTGAGGAAGATTCAGACATCCTCAGAAAACTGACTCAGAGGCTAGAGGGCCGGTGTGGAAGGACTAGGAGACACCTTCCAGCGGCTCACACGTGTGTTCTGTGTTGGTTTGAACAGCTGGCTCCCTCAGTACCTGCCGACCGATTTGTAGCCTTCCTTAAATTAAACGGAACCATCGTGGCGAGTGGCCTGGGGGATGCAGCGTTAGGCCAAACCCGTAACTGGATCCGGAGGGAGGAGCAGTGGGGCAAAGTGGCTTCTCAAGCAGCACAGCGGGATCCCGTTCCGTGAGCAGCTCCCAGTAGCTTAGCAGATTTTGTAGCGGTAAGATTTGCAATTCTGTCGTCTTAAATAACAAGGCAGACCATGAGAGTAAGTCATTAAAACCTCTGCCCCCACCCCGAGTAAAATCAGACTCCACAAACACTGGGAATGTGGCAGGAGAGGGGGGAAGGGGCTGGGTTTCTTCCTGAGTTTGCATTCCCTCATTTCTGAAGGCAGCAAAGTCATTACAGAGTTTATTAGAGCCATAATGGAAGTTAACAGTAGTGTTCACTCTCACGGCGCAAAGCGACCCAAAGCTCCGGCGTCTTTTCCCTTCAGAGAGAATCGTGCCTTCACTGAAATCAACGGCGAAGAACTCATCAGCCCCTGTGAACACAGCAGAGGAAGGTTGTTGGAAATTGTAGCACAGCCTTTTACACTGGACTGTTTTCATCTGGGCAGCACGAGACCCTTGCTGAGGGAGGACAGGCTACAGAAGGAAAGGGACGTGCCCCATCCCTCTGCAGACATTGCATTTCCCCCCGCTTGCCCCTGGCACCCAGTGGTCCATCCCCTGCCCCGTGCCACTCTGCCCCTCAGGAGACGGACACCGAAACAAGTTTTCTGGTGGAGTTTGTCTTTAGCAGGAGGATCTGCTGGTGCAATGCAAGTGGAGCTTCCCCCCGGGCAACGGGAATACAGTTTCAAAGCGAGTGTCCTAAAAAATGGGTTATAATGGATTGTAAGGAGCCAGGCAAATATTTGACTAGCTGCGCCGCTACAGAGGGTGCCATAAAAAGGAAAAAGCCTTTCATTTTTTTTCACAGTCACCTTCTGGCAGTGCTTAATGTGTCTTCTGTCAACAGGATGATGTGATAGGGGGAATAGATGGCTGGAGGGGATTAGGACACGGAGCCATTTGTCTCTAGGTCAGTAGTTCAGATCCAGCTGGTAGCAACTAAAAGTCATTTGCTGTCTCACCGATGTTTTTGCTCTGATCTGTTCTTAGCAGAGAGGTGCCCATGTGAGGAAACCATCCGGGGGACTGGCCCTGGAAAACCCCACGTTCCTTGTGGCAGTAGGATGTCCCTGCTGACCAGAGGGTAAGGGGTGTTAAAAAGAGGGTCTTGTCTGTGCCCAGCCTCTGGTTCTCTGTGTCACGGGGGCCTCAGTCTGGCCTTTTATGCTGGGTTGGAGTTTTTAAAGGTTTTCCAAAGAGACAGGCTGATCTCTGCAGACCTCTGTGATAGCTGGGGGCTGCTCCAGCCTTCCCCTCTTCCCTCAGACTCCCCCTGCCCCGCCCCGTCCATGTCCTTCTGCTGGTCTCTGGGGTAAGTTTGCTGTTCTCCGGGGAAGCTCACGTCTCTCTACTTCCCTGCCAGCACCAGCTGCCTGCAGCTCAACGCCCAGATCTCGCCAACTACCTGTCATTTTTCTTCAGGCCATTTTTTTTTGGAGGGGTGTTTATTCTTGCTGTTGTGTTTCAATAACAGAGGCTCTTCAAAGGAGAATTGCTGGAGCCTGGCATGAGGATTCCTCCTGCAGCGGCATCAGGCTGCGTATGGCACAACCAGCCGGCCCAGTGCTCCGCACAGCCTTGTCTCCGGGTGTCACACGGTGGATATGTGCTCTTCGTGCTGACGTCGGGGACAGCCAATGCCACTTTTGAAGCCATCCAGAGGGAGACCCCTGTTACCACTGGGGTTGCTGGTCCAGTGCCAAATCCACTTTTGGCTTTTAGCAGCCTGAGAATCATCTTCTGCCAAACTCACCCTATACTTTAAGGCCAGGGTATCTAAGGCACAGTAGCTCTGGCAAGTGGTAGCAAATTAATTGCTCCTCTCATCGAAGGTTCTTCCAGGAAGGCACTATTGATTGCGTTCATATCAACCGAAAAGCTTCAATGAGGTAGCTGGAGAGAACAGCACCTTCTCACCTCGCTTTTCCTATTTATTGAGGCAGGGTTGGAAAAGAACATGCTGGATCCATAAGTTGTGTGAATGAAGCAGGAGCCTGGCCCAAATAGGACCATGGGGGAAAAAAAACTATGTTGGTTAGCGAGGGAGGAAGAAAAGGAGATTTTGGAGTGTAAGGAGGAGTGCGGCAGCATGGAATTGCTTTTTGCCAAGAGACGTTGAAGTTGCTTACTTCATCTCCCCACAGAGCATCCTCAGGTGCTCTGAGCCAGTCGCTGGGCAAGGGGTCACGCCAGATGGGGACTGAAGAGCTGCCCCTGCTGCAGCTGGAGTGAAAGGGAGAGCAGGAAGGGGAAAAAGACACCCCTCACTGGCATAGTTAAGGGGTTAGATTCTGGAAGAGTCTGTGTCTCAACAGCTTTATGGGTGGGTCTGTGGTTTCTTCTGTCTGGTTTGCTTTGCTTGTCTCCCCCCCTCGAAGCTGGTGGTTGCTCTGAGGCACCACTGGACCCAGAGGAATCCACGGTAGTGGGTACCTGCTTAAGCCAGTTTATTCTAGTAAGTGGGTAGGGCTGGGAGAGAACAACCAATACACCTCATAGTCTGCAGAGACAACTGCTGAGCTGTGGAGCTCGAGGCAGAGCAAAAGCCGGAACCCCTTGCCCAGACAAGGCTCACTGGGATGGAGCGCAGCGTTCAGACCTCAGGCTCCGGCACCACTGCTTGGTAATACTGTGAAGAATTCAGAGTGAGGCCAAGCTTTGGCTCTGAGCAATTCCCGCTTCCTCTCTCAGAAGGAGTTGCCAGCCACAGTGCACAGCTCCCTGCAACACATGACGCGTGGGGAACCTGCGCTGGCAAACCCCAGCCCTGAGAACATGTTTGGTTCTCACCCTCTTCTCTTCTTACCAGACGCATGCTCATGTGATGCCAACCAGCCTTACTTTCCCCGGTAGTTGGAGGTGAAAGGCAGAAGAAGCCTTTCTTGGGAAGGACAAGCTTCACCCCTGAGCAAGGCACCGAGAAGCATGAAGGTTTGATGGGCAAGGGCCTTATTGATGAAGTTATTCTCTGCACATCGCTGTGAAAAGAGCTGTTTCGAAGACAGTTTCAGGACATGCAATTACTCAGTTTGCCAGCTTAATGCATTCAACTTCACCTCATTTTTTATGAAGCAGAGATCGATGCAGTAACTTTTTCAGAGCTGAGGGATGACATTTTATTCTTGCTTCTCTCGTAAGGATGCATATTTTTAAACTTCTCCTACTTTAACTCCTCCCTCTCCCAGTTTGGACTAAGCAGGAACACCCCAAGGGCTAGAGGAAAGGGTGAGGCAATTTCCGCATTCCCAAAAATCAGCATTAGAATGGAAGATGTTTCTGAAATCTCTTTGCAATACATGGCACACTTTTATTTATTGCCTTCTTGGAAACAGACTTGGAAGTCCATCTATGGTTTTGGTGCCAGAACCCTTTTTCTTCGTTCGTTCAAGCACCACTTCACCAGGGAAGGATTCTACAGTGTCGTTGGGAGTGCTGACCTTCACCCCAGTTTTTCATTCTGAGGACCGTGTGTCCCCTGTTCAGCTCTGCTCTTGCAGCGTCTGTCACCTTCTCTACTCCCACATGGTCAGGGATATTTTGGTAACTCTTCCTCCCTTTTGTCTTCTCCCCTTCTGAAGCGAGGAGGCCTGCAGGACAGCAGCTGCTGCCAAAGCTGTGCTGCCGTCTTACCCATCATGATTGTCTTACGTTCAAGAAGGTAAAAGTGCTTTACCCTCGATTCTTTCAGGTGAACGTTGTCCCTTTCCCACTCCCTCTGATCAGTGTCCTGCGACTGGGGCTTTTTGTCACAGAAACTGAGAAGAACATTTAATTGGGGCCCCTTGTTTCAAGCTTTCCCTAGTGAGTCGATGGCCCAACGGTCCCAAAGAACAGGACATCCCAACCCACCCCAAGGCTCCCCAAGCAGCGCTGCCGTGGGATGCGCCGCAGCGTCGGGGGGACGCATGGTGGCAGCCGGCCACGCTCTGTGCGGCGCAGAGGAGCCTGCACCGTGCAGCACTCTGGATTCTCACCTCAGTGGTTCTCAGCACGATCTGGCTGGCCGAGGGTGGAAGACAGAGTTATACGTGTGCATGTACAGAGGGCAAGGGGGATGGGGACGGTGCACTTTGGCTTTTCAGTCTACAGAGAAAACTGTTTTCCCTGGCAGGGTAGAATGGCAGTGGTGGCCTTAGGCACCTCGACAGAGCCAGGCAGCAGCTCCCTGCGGAACTGCCGGGTATTTTATCTTTGCCATTTGCTCATCCAGTATTTATGAGGGAGACGCCAGAAATCAGGGAGGGCCTGATCATGGGAAACATTCTGCCATTCGCGACAGCTGGAAAAGAGAGATGTGATCTGAAAAGAGAAGCACCGGAATTCTTGCTTCCTCCTGTAGACCTGCAGCACTCCTTTCTCTAAAGTCAGGTCGCAGATCTTCAACAGTGCAGTTCCCTCACGCTTCTGCGGAGCCGTTAGGGGTGGGATCTGCTCTGACATGGACCCTGAGCAATGCCATTCAGACATGACAGGAATGTACACCTCTCTGCTGAGGACTCTGCCCCAGGGCTGGGAGGACACCGCTCCTACTGCATTTCTCACCCAGTGTGGGACATAGACATCTTTATCTTAGTGCACCCTCTGTCTCACGTGGCTTTTTGTTATTCTGGGACGTATCTAATATCCTCTCCCTTGACCTGTTCACTTGGGGTCATCAAGGTAGAGGAGGGCAGAAGAGGATGGTGTCAGTTACTCTCTTTGATCCCTGAGGGTTAGGAGAGAAGGAGAAATCTGGGGAGCGTATTTCTCAGGTTTGGGTCCAGCTGGGGTGGATCATCAGGAGAGGATGATGTTCTACGCAGTGTGTTTGTGGATTTGGAGAGGGAGACTGGTGCTAGGGGAAATCTTGAGGTAAGGAGTGAGTGGAAGAAAGAGCAGCAGCACTGAGGGCAGCAAGCTCAGGGAGGGAAGTTACCGCCGTCCCAGTACAGAGCCGTACCCCAGGGAGCAGCTGGGACTCTGCAAGAGCAGAGTCGCCCCCTTGCCCCGCGGTGGAGCTTGTGGCGGCTGCACTTGGAGAGAAGCTCTCTCTGCGTTGGCAACTGAACGAGTAGCAGCAGTGCTTCCTTGTAAACCCTGGGAAGAAACTGTGAGGATGCTGTTCCTTGGAGCGGCTGACAGGCCTGCTCTTCCTCACATCCCTGGAGGGAGGGGGTGGGCAGTGAAGACGCAGCAGCTGTGTTTGGAGTTTGGGGTTGTTTTGGGGTCGGTTGGGGGTTTTTTTTGTTGGTGTTGTTAGGGGTTTTTTTTTTGACTCAGCAAGCTGCCGGGTGTTAATTCCTCTTGATTTGCTGTGTCTCAGCGCAGCCCAGTTTGGAGAGGCTGTCCCTCCAATAGGATTGATTAGACTCCTCTCCAGTATGCGCCACCCAAACATTCAGTAATTCCACTTTATCCCGACAGCGTGCCTGGCTTTGCTGATGCTACAAAGAATTCACATCAAATCGTATGGTTGATGATAGAAACGTGGTGCAGCCAAAGTCCAGGGACTTCTGTCAGTGCCCAGCATTGATCATCACCATGAATGTGCAGACATCCCACCAACCGCCTTTTCCAGTTGATAAATCACCTCACACTTGCAGGTATGAGGAAGGGTGGACAAGAACCCTTTCCTTTAGCTCTCTTCTTGAGACGTGAGAGACGTGTGTGTATTTTGCCTTGAGCGTAAGGCAGACCCAGTCCAACTCTGGAATGTGAAAGGAAGGTGGAAGAAGGCTGGCAGGGCAGGGGTAAAGCAGGTTGAAGGGGGTTTCGGTGAAATGAGGCAGTAGAAGTGAGAGCTGGGGAAGGCGTGCTGCATCATCTAGCTTGTCCTGGCACAGAACCAACTGTCTGATCTTCAGGGGCTGTGGTCAGGTAAGTTCGAACTGTGTCAAGCAGGAACACCTTGTCACTTCTTTGGAGGTGTTCGCCTTGCAGCACTGTCTGGTGACGGAGATGGATGACTTTCCAGCGCAGTAGGTTACCGTGCACAGCCAGGATCTGACTGTGCTTCGGCCCACGGAGCATGAGTGGGCCAGCAAGGAGAGCTGCTCTTTGCTGTTGCCCGGGGGAAGAGATTGGTCTTCCCAGCACGGAAAGCCAAGGGAGAGATCTATCTCGTATCCACTACGAGGGAGAGGGGTCAACACATAGCAAGGAGCAGAAAGCAGCTCCATCCTGCTTTGCTGCCTTAACCAGTGATCCCACGAGTGCATGGGGGTGGACTGCCACCATGCTTCAGAGGAGTCCTGCCTGGAGCTTCTCTCATGACCCGTGGTGATAACATTGCTGGAGATGTGATACCAGCACGTGATGATGATGATGCTTCTCATATACAGGTATTTTCCCCCTCTCCTTACCCTCTTCAAGGTCATTTTAGCAGCTGGCAGTGAAGGAAGAGCATAGCCACTTTAGGAAGATGGAAAAAACCCTTCTCTTTCCATCCTGGCTCGCTGTGAGTGCTGGCAATGCAGACGCTGAGGTCTGGAGCCAGGCTGGAAAGTGTTTCTCTGGCCTTTACCCTCTCCCTCCTCCCCGCTTCCCGAGACACAAGCATGCAGCAGGCTCCTACAGGAGCCGGTTCCTTTAAAAAGCACCTTATCACAAAGCACGCTTCCCTTATCTGCATCCTTCAGATGTGGACGTGCTGCACAAAGTGCTGACTGGGAACCTGCAGCAGCTGGCAGAGCTTTCCATCTGCTGCTGAGGAGAAGGGAGCTCTCTGGACCTCCCTGCCAGCCTGTCTGCAGCAGTGCACCAGCCAGGCGCGGTGGTGGGAGAGGCAGCCCTCCTCCTCTTACAGATTCACTGGAAAAACGCGTGTGTGCCTCTGCTGACTGTGCTCTAGTGGGGATAGCACCACGGGGGGCACCTAACGTGTCAGCAGGAGCATCCCCCCACTGAACACCCCCGGGCCTCGGCGAGGTTTGCAAAGTCCCTGTGGAGGCTCGTCCTGCTTCGTCGTTGTATTGGGGCAAACCCACTGCTGTGGGCTGTAAGGGCAGTGCACGAACCGCTGCGGGTCGAGCCGTGGGCTGCTCTGCCGCCTCCTTCTCTGACAAATGTTGCCTCAGCCGGAGCAATTGCCGGCTGCAGGATGTGCTGCTCATTTCAGCCTTTCCTTCCTAGCTCGGCAGCCTCTGGCCAGCTGCAGCAGCAGCAGAGGGGAGGCTGGGCTCTGCCCAGCAGTTGACCCCGATCAGCTAATGGGGGTGAGGGAAGGGAGAAGGGCCAGTGCCGCAATCAGGCTTTTGAGTGAAGCAGTGCCTGGTTTGATTAGCAATTTCGCTGGTCATTTGGAAGAAAAGTTGCCTGCATGTGTTCCCTTCTTCCTGGGGGAGATGTGAGCTGTAGGACAGCATCCCAAGACTTCCTGTACTGTTCTGGAAGCAGGAAGAAACTATTCCATGGAGACACGTTTCAAATGGAAGAGGGGGGGAAATTATATTTCCCCAGTAATTGAAGTGGAAAAACCAAGCTAAAAGGGACAGAGCATATTTTGTTCCAGACAAGGCATTTCCTCAGCACGAGGGCTAGGTATCAGCACCCCACACGATAGCTGCTTGCTCCCATGGCTGGTCTGCAGATGGTGCAGAGCTTACCCTGTCTGACAGCTACCAGCCAGCTCCTCGCCTCTGAGGCTGGCGGTTTAGCACAGTGCAGGATGCTTTTTGGAGCCAGGAAGGTGGGAAGGTTGCACGGATGCGCCAGCTTTAATTGACAGCTGGCACAGAAAAGGGGATGTGCTGATGGACATGGGGCAGATGCCAACACTGGCACCAGAGAAGTGGCAGGAGAAGGCCAGGAGTAAGCTGGGGTGGTGGCAGGAAAAGAAGCCTGGGACATAACTGTGTGAGGAGGGTTAGTGCACAACTCTGCGTGGAAGCCTAGGAAATGTGGCAGACCTGGTGGCTAGTGGCTGGTGGCTGGGACCTTTGCCTGCAAGGGCAGTGGAGAGCTCTGAGTCCTTGGCCCAGAGCCTCCTGAGAGCAGCACAGCACACCGAGAGCTCTTCTGCTCACTGGAAAGCCTTGCAGCCAAGGGCGGAGGGTGACTCCCCGCGCTGGTGAGTGCAGGAAAACAATGTCCGCCAGCTCACAGGCTGGCCAGGGAGAGACCTGAATTCCTGGAGCGAAGGTAGCTGGAGGGCTGATCTGCCCTTCGTGTCTTTTGCAATGAGAAGAACTTGCCAGGTCACCTTGGGTGTGCTGGATCCTAGTGAAGATGTGCTGGGTCAGGCAATCGTGGCTGCTCGCAGAAGCCTCCTGTACTCCGTATGAGCCCAGATTCACCCCAGCACATGCTACTCCGTGCCCCTCACCTCATCCCTAATGACCCTCCACACTGCCCTCCT
>NW_010404199.1:9850-12540 GCF_000710305.1 Buceros rhinoceros silvestris | reverse complement strand
TGCGCACCAGCAGATCGCAAGAAGAGACGCTTGCCAAATTCTTTCTAATTTGTCTTGTCCTGATATTTAGTCTACGCATGAGAGATGGGATCTGTAATGAAATCCTGATGTGCAGATCATTTCTTGTCTTTGTAGCTCAGGTTCAAACACCAGTCACTGGTTAAACATTTGGACACCAGTCTAATCCTTCCAGAGATGGAGGTGCCTGGGGTTTGGGGGAGATCCAGACTAATAACTGGGATATCGGACATCAGTTCCTGACTTCCTTCTATTTTCAGTCTTCGCACTGGGGGCTGCAGAACGATTGTTTCGTTCACTGCTCTGCAGAGTGGCCGCACCCATCGGCTTGATTCTTGAGGCTGTCGCCAGTTTCTAGGTGGTCACGAAGAGAAACTTCGCTGCAGTTCCCGCGCTTCGCTAGCTGCCCACCCAAGGGGCCTGTAATTCTGAAATCAATGGTGTTGTGAACCCGACAGATGCTTTAAGTTTAGAGAAATGAGGCAAAATCTTCCATTTTGAGAGGTTTCACTGGTAGGGGACACGGAACTGGGAAATCAGATCCCGTGGCTCTGAATTCATGCTCAGCCCTAAACTGCTGGAGGAGGCTCGTATCTGGGTTATCTCATCCAGGCTTTGAAATCTGAAGATGCGTTTGCATCATGGCACGCTCAGTGCAACTTGTCGTTTTGAGGCATCCCACCCGCCCTTCCCAGGCACTGAGACACCAGCAGTCTGAGAAGGGGTCACGTTTGCCTGAAGTTGGGTTTCAAAACAGCCCAACACCTTGTTAACGACTTAACTCCCCATTCACTCTGTGGAGGGGGAAGGACCGTAAACATGAAGAAAGAAAGGAGGGTAAGTTGAAACAGAGAATTGTTTAGTCCTAGTGCTAAAGCTTTCTGAAACGAGCGCTGTAACGTTGCCTAGGGAGCGTGTCCCTGCTGCCCCGCCGTTCTTGCCTGATCCCGTGTGCTGCAGCTGCTGCTGGTGTCTATCTACAGCCTCTGCCTGACTTGCTTGTGCCCTCATTCACATTTCTTGCTCTGCCAAAGCTTTATGGGGTCAGGGATCTGGCTTCATTTATAACTACTGCTGACACTTAATAATAATAATTCTGCCTTAGGTTAGAAGTGCTCGTGGAAAAGACACTCATTCTAGTAAGTGCGAGCCACCGGAGCACCGCCCCGCTCCCTTCTGCATCCCTTCTTACCGCATCCCTGGCTCCCTGGGGCAGGGATCTACAACCGTGCTGCAGCTTTATCGCTCTGTTAGTGCTCCTATGTGGGGGACAAAAGGTGACGTCAACCTTTCCCGATCCCTGCTGTGCAGCACAGGTCTGAACCACTTCTAGAGTCCCAGCTTGTCGTGTGTCTGCGCGCATCCAAGCACGGACCACACCGCAGCCTTTCTTCTCCCAGTGTGGAGGGCCTGCCTGGCTTCTCCCTTTGGCACGGCTTTCATTCGTGTGGTGTGGAGAGATCAAGCGTGGCTGAGGCTGGACACCAGATACCCTGAGATACCTGGCCTTCCAAATTCGCTTTGAAGCAGTGCTGCAACCACAGCCCCGCTCGGGATGAAACAGGGAGTGCCACGGGGCTGGCGCCACACGCCTGTCGCTTGCTTGGAGTCCATTCTCACTTGCCAGGGTAGATACACCTCTGTGTACATAGTCCGTGGCCTTTGCAGACACAGCCAGTGCAGACACCGCGCTGCGAGACCCGGTCGGTCTCAGAGTAAAGCAGATTCTACCCCAGACTTAATTTCTCTGAATAAATATTCAGCGAGTCTCCTCTGCGGCAGCGTGCAGTGTGCTGCTGGGGGATTGTAAGGAACGGTCGATGCTGTCGGTTTTATGTACTTCAGTTACCCTGGTCGTTCTTCAGTGCTGCCGCCATCATTTTTCTGCTCGTTTCTTCTTATGACGGGGGCAAATTTTCCTACCGCTGGACTGGGGGCTTTCACAGCAATGAGGTGTCATTAAACCAGGCAAAGCAGCAGCAGAAGGATGCAGACTACAGAGAGCAAGGCAGGAGAGTTCGAGTGAGAAGGGGATGGAGTGAATTTCTTTTAAAACTCGACAGGAAACCGAGCAGAATAAATAGGAATGCTTAAAGCAGCTCCGTTTCTGTTTCACAGTAGAGCTTCTTAAGAGAAGCTTTTTCTGTGTAGCTTCTTAGTGCCTGCTCCTTTGCTGGAGGGTCAAAAAAGCAGGACTGGGATTGGGGGAGCACAAGGTGGAGACAAGCACTAAAAAATAATATAAATGTCTATTGTGGGATAACTGAGTATAAAAATATCCTAATTTTAGTTACTTGGGCTATTTCTGTGCTGTAAAGTGAATTGAGAGAAAACTGGTTGAGAATGACCTAGAATAAATGAAAAGTTTGAAATTCTTTCCTGTAAGGGGAGTAGATTAAAAGAAAAGGCCCGTAATAAGTGAGCTAGAAAAAGATGAAGGCTGTATATGTTTTTCCTGCCATATTCAGCGAAGGGATGGAGGCATCAATGAAGTTGAAAAGGCAGCCAATTCCAAATGCACTCAAGGAAATTCTCCTTCAGACAGCGTGTTTTCAGACATCAGGGCTTCTTCCAGACCCCACAGCTTGAGGGCAGCTTGGATGTTTATGTGAGCTCCAAGCAGATCTGGAGTTATAAGGTAGGCAAGAGCTTCGGCAGGTTAGAAAACATTC
>NW_010404199.1:9143-9735 GCF_000710305.1 Buceros rhinoceros silvestris | reverse complement strand
AAGTTTCAATCGATCTCTCCCCACGACACACGGAGGCGAAGCCTTCCAAGGAGGGGGGTTAGTGTCCCTCTGCCTGACGGGAGGTTTCAGGGGAAGAGGATGAAATCCTGCCTGGGGAAGGCTGTGGGTGGTTGGTGTAGGACTGCTGCAAAGATTGAAGGCTCGTTTCAAGGACAGAAGGGGACTCCCCTTTACTCTATCCACTTGGTGACGTGCCTCCAGCCCTCTCCTCTGAGGTGCTGCTGGAGACGCTGGGACTTCTTTTATAACACCCTGAACGTCCAATGTCCCCATCAAACTATTATTATTACTATTACTATGGTTATTATAATGTTATGTTTTACCCCTGAAGGAGCTGTGCAAATCTCCTCTTCCTCCCAGGCTGCAGCTCTGGGGACTTTTGCCTTGATCTCGTCAGGCAGCATTTCCTGTTGGATGTCTAATTAAACTGGCAGCCTTTAGGGACTGTGTTCCTGCCCAGCATATATTAATGGAAGTTTAAGAATATTTTAGGTAGAGTTTAAATACTGCTTTTAAACATCTTTGTTCTGACTTAGTTCATTTTTCTATAGTCAGCTGAAGTATCTCTATA
>NW_010404199.1:5629-9107 GCF_000710305.1 Buceros rhinoceros silvestris | reverse complement strand
GTTTTTAACCAGCTTTTTTCTGACTTAGTTCATTTTTCTATAGTCAGCTGAAGTAGCTCTATACAACCGGAGCAGGAATTAACCTGTCCTGCATTCATAAATAAAATCAGCACTGCCTGTTGGTTAAAAAAACACTTTTCCCTGCCCCAGATTCTTAAAGCAAATAAAAAATGCACCCAGCCCCTCCCCCTGCTTCGTTCTCTTCCCAGCATCACGCTGCCTGCGTGCAAGCGAGGGTAATGGCTCTGTTTCCTCAGCAGCTCCTCTTCCTCCCATTGCTCTGCGTCTCCTCTGTGAAGGTTACGGAGGGTGCAGGTTCTCGGAGGTGTGTTACTCAGGGAGTTATTTTCACCGTGCTGTTCTTTTCAGAGATGTCTCCTCTAAGGTGCACGCTGAAGCACCGAAAAGGTTATACTGCTATTATTACTCCGAGAGAGTAGGAGGACGCTTGCCTGCGTTCCTTGTCATGGGCCGGATGTGACGTGTGACACATCGTATGCAGATAAATTCGCATCAGTCTGTGCAGTGGAATCTTCTGACACTTTGCCGGCAAACTGTTGAGGTGCCCCAAAATACTCGGAGCAGTCTCTGTCAGAGCATCTAGGAAAAAACCCAACATGAACAAAGCGACTGAAGCGTGTCCTACTAGGCAGCAAACGGCAGCGCACCGGCAGCCTGGCACACCTCGCTTCGGGACCTGTCCGGCTTGTCGCACTGTGGCGTGAAGTGCACTGGCCAGTCCGTCTCTTTTTTCTGAAGGCTTGTGTCCAGATGGATCAGTGGAGACTCTGCAGGGAAAGGCTCAGCCCTTCTGAGAACCCGGCCGCTGTGCTGAGCATCCTCAGTGTGGGAACCTGGGTGGCATCGAGTTTGCGGCCAGACGAGCTGTCGTTACCCTTGCTCGCACTCTCTGCATGAAACCGTTCACGTCTCCCGGCCCGCCAGGCTCCTTCCTCTCCTGGGCGCTGCGGTCGCGAAGGGTGTAAGGAGAGCCAAGGTTGGAAGTTGAGCTTGTTGCCGAGGCTGTAATCGAATTAAGCCGGAGGATGGAGTCAGGCGGAAAGTACTCGGTCTCCCCGCGAAGGGGAACCAGCCCGGCAGACCGAGCCGCCCTGTGGGCAGCACTAGGCTGTGCTTTTGTGCACGAGTCTCATCACAGGTAGCACGCTACCAGCCTCAGCGGCTGGGAAAATGTGTGTTATCGGCTCTGTTTGAAAACGGGAGGATAAAACTTGCCGTGGCTTCAGCCAACAGGCCTGACCCCTTAAAGAGATGCCAGCTGCCGAGCCCGGAGGAGGTCGGTGTGGAAGCCCCTGTGGCTGCCGGCCCCTGGGACCCGCTGCCTGCACGGCGAGTTTGCGTCCCAGCGGGTTGTCTCACATCTTGGGTGGTAACCAGGAGTCCGTAGGGCTGTTAAGTGACAGCCTTGGATTTTAAAAGATCTCTTCTGAATTTTAAACTAAAAAATTCAAGTGTGACTGAAAGAAATATGAAGGCAAAGGTCATTGCTAATTCCTTCTGCGATGGTTTCTCTAGAACGTGACCTGGGGCAATTTTACATGCAATCTGAATTTTGAGAAGATAATTTTCTTTTCTCATTTGAAGGGTCTGTTCCCTAGGTCTGGTTTCCTTTCTCCTGTGTTGTGGTTGTGTGTTTCTGGATACAAACACAGCTGGCAGTCCCCAGTTCTCTGGGCCAGGCTCTTTCATCTGTATAAATGGGGATGGGGAGGTGCTGTGGTGGAGCAGACGTTCATTTAGTCCTGCTCTTAATAGTGCTCTAATGCTTCAGAGGGAGCATGTGATGGATTCCAAAACAACAGCTCCAAAATGATCTGCTCACAGGTAGATTTATTCCTCAATTTTTTTTAAATGCTGAGAAGGAAGAATATAATTTTTTCAAGTTATTTTAAGTCAGCCCTTTATTTATTCAGGCATGTATTTAATATCCCGCCAAGTTCCTGCTCTGAAGGACTCCTGCAGCAGTGCATTCCACGAGTTAAACTGCACGTTGTGTGGAGAGAAGAGCATTTCCTCTCGTCAGCTGATGCTTCTCTTTGATAAAGAGTCCTCTTGTCGTTGGGCCGCAGAGGATGGTTGAGAGCGCTGAGCCTATCCCACAGTTCTCGTAGCTGTCTGGGATACTTGTGTCTTACCTGCCTGTCACCATTTCCTCCCTGGACCAAACCGTCCCGGCGGGTGTTCTGTAATTGCTGGTTTTTAACTCCCACCTTTCCATCAGGGATCTTTGATCTGTGCTAAAGCTGTCACATGGTGGAAGGCAAACAGCTTCAGAACAGTGCGTGACGTGGGACCTGGCGCTGCCGCTGGGATCCCCTTCCTCGGGACACCTATTTATAGCGTTTTTTCATTTCCTCTCTGAAAATAGATCCGTGCTCCAAGGGGAAGGGTGTTCCTGACCTAGGTAATAGCATAACCTGATCAATATTGCCATTAGGATTTTGTCTCATTACTTGTCCGTGCCAGCCATTTTCATTGACGTCATGCTGGGTAGGTCAGTGTTCTCGGGGTGTTTTCCCACTTTGCTCAGTGAATTTTTGATCAGACCACAAATGAGGTCCCTTGTGACACAGTCTGCAGCCTGGACTCACCTACCTCATCTGAGTCATCCATTGGTTACCTCATCTTGCCGCTCAGCTGCCTTTTCCAGTGATGAATTCCTTCACAGAGTGCCAGTCCAAGAACCAAGAGATCCTGCTGGAAACCCGAGCCGTGGGACTGTCAGCCCCACTGAAAAGCAAAGGGGTGCGTCCTCCAAAGTCATAGAGGTTCTTGAGCAAACCCTGGCCCTGGTCCTTGTGTTGCTGCTCTGGGACACGTTCTCTGGGAAGTGAAAACGCCGTTGTCCCTGTGCACTGGAGGCACCACCAGCCTGCCCCTGTCCCTGCTGGTAGCACCCATGGGAGGCTTCCAGCTCACTTGGGCGGTGGCAGAATCCACCCAAAGTGGTTTTTCCTAGAGGTTTAAAGAAAACCAGGCAGGAAAGGCAGTCGTTTGAGTTGTGCTAGAAAATATTTTTAAAAGTCTGTGTCACGTTGCCGTGGTGACAGAAGTTCTTAAAATGATGAAGATTAAAGTCTAGGCTGGGAATGGTGGCATGGGGAGGGGAAGGGGGGCTGTCGTCATGACAACCTCAACTCTGAGAGTGCAAGAGGCAAAACGCATGGTGGTGGCAGGATCTTTGGGGTTTATATATATCTGTAAACATCTGCCATTTCTGCCAGCTTTCTCAGCGCTAATTAGTCCTACTATTTCACCTTTCTCCGCTGTAAATATTTTCCAGCAGACACAAGTCTCCGAGGGAGAAGGCAAGAAAAGGCTTCTTTTTTCTTTCCTTTCACATTTGTGTGGGCTTTGTGCTGTTCTCTGTCCATGTCACCTCAGCTCCTACCTGGAGAAGAACATCCTTCAGGCAGAAGCAAGCTGCCTGGGAGGGGTTAAATCACCCTGGGCGGAG
>NW_010404199.1:555-5522 GCF_000710305.1 Buceros rhinoceros silvestris | reverse complement strand
CCTGGGCGGAGGTAGAGGCTTGCAGGCTTGCCCCATGTTCTGACAGAGCTTGAACAGCACCGGGCTGCTGCGCCATCACTCCTCCTTGCCCTGCGTGCACATACACCCTCTGCCTTTTCTCGGCGCTGTTTCTGAAGGCAAAGGGCTCCGGTTAGTAGCCACAACACGTGGGCAGTGGTTAGAGCAGGAAATCAAAGCTGGTGTCCCTAGATTTGGCTCTCAACTTTGCTCTCAGTTTCCCGTGCAACCTCTGGCCAGAGGCTTTTCCCTTTTACGTACCTGACTTGGCCCATCTAGCAGAACGGAGATCTCACACTCACCAGAGATGCTGAAGCACACCAGATTACTGCCAGCCAAGCCCCGGGGACCTGCGGATGAAGACTGCCACAGCAGCACAAAGGTTGATTACGTTTTAAGTGAGAATCTGGTTGGGTATCTCTCGTAACACCTGGCACTCAGCGCCCTTCCCTCAGACTCGGTGTTCCAAGCAGCCCCGAGACCAGCACGCTCCACAGGATCTTCCCCTGTGAGCGTGAAACCTACTGAATCGCAGACCTGATTCTCCTCTCGCCGTGACTCAAGGCAGCATCAGCAGCTCCGCTGACATTGATTATGTCACTTGGTGCAAAGCGAGCATAAAAAGAGAATCAACCCAAACTCGGCCTTCATATGGAACTTGACCTTCTGACTCTAGTTTTCTAGTTTAGTTTTCCTTGCTGGCACAGCAAAAAAAAGCGGGGAAACCCCAACCCCTCACCCTCCCAAACTGTTGAGCACGTCCCTGATCTGCACACGCGCTGCCTGCAGGTGTGTCTGCGCACCACAGATGATTTCCCGTCTCCATCTGCTGGGCGCTGGCTGGTGCTTTCAGCATTGTCCTAACGCAATCTGGACCCCGACGCTCCCTCCCTCCCGTACCACGGAGCCGTTCTGCCAAACACGCTGCGGTTAGCACAGCCCAAAGCTGTCTGCCCCCAAGCTGATCCTTCAGAAAGGACTCATCCTTCTCAGCACACTGGGAAGTCGTAAGTAAGCCCAACTGCGTTCCTTTACATAATTTTTCTTCCTTAACTCACCCCCTTTTCAGCAGGCCAGCCTGAGCAAGAGTCGCCTGGGAGATTTGGAGTTTATAGCTTTGTCAAGAGCATCGTCAGGAGAGGGAATACAGCAGCTGAGAGGTTTTGAGTTGCTTTGCTGAAATGTTGGGTTTACTCAACAGACTGAATTTCTTGGGGAGCTGCCCTGTCTCTCTCCGCTCCTGATTTCTTGGGCGTCCTTAACAGTGTCTTGAGTTGCTCAGGGGTTTTGGCTCTGCACGTTCCTTGTGTGCACTCATGGCTGCCATGCTTCGGTGCTCTAATGTGCATAATGCTGTGAGTGCCTGGAGAGGATTCTTCCTCCTGGGAGAAGCCCATACTGCGTGTTGTTTGTCTCTCCTCTCACTTCGGCTTCCCAGGAGGGATCTGCACATCCCGACTCCCAGGCCCTTCCCCTCCTGCGTGGGTTTGTCAGTCAAAACTGCGGAGTGTGGAGAACTTGACATTTTACCCCTTGCCACAAGAACTGGTGCCGACTTGTGGTTGTGATCCCTAAATGAGCAAACCCACTAGTTTTTCCATGAACTGGAGCTGTTGTCCAGGCAGTTGTCGCAACCAAAGAAGCTGAGACCCAGTCAGCTGGTGGTGAGGAGCATCAGGCAGGTGAGGAGCAGAGACGCTGTCGCTGAGGATGCAGGGACTTAGTACAACCACCCTGCGGTAATCTGTCTAACAGTACCTTAGGCTCAGAAAAGCTCTTCACAGCAACCACCTTCCCCCAGAATGTCGGGAGATTAGCACTTCGGTTAAAAGAGGCAGCTAATGCCTCTAGGAGGAACGTGTGTCTTTACCTCTGTTATCTACAAAAGCCCAGTAAAGTGAGGAAGAGTGAAAGATATGGCAGCTTTCCCCCCCATAGTCCACGAATACTCTTCCTAACTGGAAGCAAACATATTTCCTCGCAGCAGAACAACCTTAACTCTGACCCTGGAGCACTCGGAATGACATACGATACTGTTTTGATTCTCTTTTGAGGTCTGCATTTCCTTTTATGGGCACTGGGGTTTTTAAGCCATAAATTAAGAGTAAATTCTTTGCTTTCAATGAAGCAGGAGCAGTGTCACAGCTACTTGATTACCCACCGGGGATTTGTCACAGTTGTATATTAACGGTAGTGAGGCTCCAGCCTGTCCTTGCAGAGGCACTGGCTCGGGACCAGCAGGCTCCCTTAGCCTGGGTGCAGTGCTGCTGGTGTTCCAGAGGCAGCGAAGGACAACAAGCAGTTGCGCTGTTTTCCTGTGGTGCAGAATCTGTTCATCAACCCTGTGGATGGAAGTCAGGACTGTGGAGAGCCAGCGTTCAGCTCAGCGGCTGGGGATGATGCTAGCTCTCCCCGGTTCGGCCATGCTGGCTCTGAGCAGAATCATTGCTATGCCTCTGCATCGCGGTCCCCAGAACCTCAGGAAACCCTCTTGATCTCAGCACGGTCCCTGCGGAGCCAGTGGGAAAGGGCAGAGCCTGATGCCCTGGGGAGCTGGCTGCAGAGACAGAGGCTCTGCCTGAGCTGCCCGGCACCTGGCAGGGCTGGCACCATGCTGGAGTGAGCTGCCTCTCCACAGTGTCCTCTTGGTGGGCCTCACCCCGCAGCGTCCTCTCCGTTGTGAGGGTGTCCTCTCCATTGTGAGGGTGTCCTCTCCGTGGGCTCTCACCCCGCAGCGTCCTCTCCGTTGTGAGGGTGTCCTCTCCGTGGGCTCTCACCCCGCTGCGTCCTCTCAGTAGGCTTTCAGTCTCTCAGAGCTGTCCAGCCTCCACAGCCCTAGACAGACAGACGTGCTCACGCCACATCGCTCTCAAGGATCTAAGAAGTGCCGGTGACCCGTCGGCTTGGAGGGCCACAGCGCGCTGTGTGCCAGCGTAAACCAACATGCTTAATTGAACAGACACCTTTGATTTCAGTCAAAGCCCTTGTTTCCCTGCCAGAACCAGGCCCCCACTTCTCCACCGTGTCCTTGGTTTCTTCCAGCTCCAAGGATGAGGCGGCTGCTGCAGTCCTGCCCAGAGGGATTGGAGAGCCGTGAGCCGAAGCCACAGCTTGTTTTGGACAATCAGTATTAATTGATATTAGCTGTATCAGAGATGACCCTTGGAAAAAGAGGCTTTTAAGCATGAATCCATGCTCTCTCCCTCTCCCCTTCCTCGCTCCCTTGTTCCAAATCACAGGCCGGAAGGCAGTTCCAGGGGCAGAGGGAGGTGTGATGCTCTGGGACCCAGCCTGGGCTGTGGTACAACAGAACAAGAAAGCCCTGAGTGTTAATGATGGAAACGAGAGAACTTCCAATCACCGCTCAGGTTCCTCTGCTCGTGGACCAGCTATTCTCGAATGTCTCTTTCCCAGCTCTCCCTGGTGAGGTGTAGGCTGCTTTAGGGCACTGCAGCACTGGCCTAGACACTCTCCAGCACCATATAGTCTAGATCTCAAGGTCCAAAGTAGGTGAGGTGAATCCACCCTTGCATAATGCTGATATTGTCTCTGCCTGTGGGAATATCCACGTGCTCCAAGGGCAGATGCAGCCCAGTGTTAATACAGAGGCTTGACTCTCCTCCCTTGGTGCTCCAGCACTGGGTCCTACTCTCACGGCTGGGTTACGTGATGAGTGGTGACCCAGTGGTGAAGGAAGACGAAGACCTGTGAGCCAAGACAGGGAGCTGCCGTTTCTCAACCACCACCAGATGTGTGAAGTATTAGTGCTTGAGAGGAGGTGGTGAGAGCTAACGGCAGAAGCAAACCCACTCATTCATTCCGGTTTTTCAGAGGTGCACCAAAGAATAAAGGCTTTCTGCCCTTGCCTGACTAGAACAGATCCCCGTCATCGGCTAAGAAGCCCCATATCCATTCACCTTTCCTCTAAGCCATCCACCCCCTCAGGCTCTTCACTCTGCTTTTGATCTGTTAAAGGAAGAAAGGCACTTCCGAAATCTGCCAGGGTTTCTCCCTGTCCCTGGCTGGACCTACCTGGGTTACAGGAAGGCTGGAGCTCTTTGAAAAGCACACGTGGGTGGGAAAGGAAAAGTCATTAGCCCAGTAAACCCCGAGTGATACAAGAGATCCATTCAGGGATCCTTCGGCAAACCGCTGCTATGCCTTCATTAAAAGCACAGCCCGTGGCTGTCGCTCAGAGAGGCTGGAGGCGCTTTGGGCTATCTAAATGAGAATGATCATTTCTGCAGTGGGCAGAAAAAAAGGATGAAACCAGGAGGAATTGCTCTTTATGAATTATGTGCCCAGCTTTCATACTGACCTATTAAGTCAGCACTGAGAGCTGGGTTTCCTAGAGCTGCTGTTCGTGCTGGATTTTGGCTATTTCCTTCTTCTCAGCCCAGCAGTCTCGATAGAACGACCTTCCTCGCAGTGAGTGGCACGGTGGACTCCTCCTGCACCTTGGATGCAGTGGAAATAGTGGAGTTTAGAAGCAGTTAGCTGAATCACTCATCCTTCTGGTTTCCAGCACTCTTCAGTGGCTCCCTCCCACGCTGGGCTGAGCATGTCGGTGTCTCTCAACGCGTGTGACCTCTTGGCATCCTCGTTAGGTGGGGAAGTGCCAATACCAGATGTGGAAACAGGCGTTTAGATTGAGGCAGAGTGATGAGCCCGTTCAGGCACCAAACTGACAAGCCATGGCTCCTCTCTTTCAGCCCAGAAGCTCTCTGCCTTTTTAGCCTCTGGAGTTGACCCGCTGTGGGGTCAGAGGAGGCCAATCCCTGGTATGGGCAAAGGTGGCAGGTACGTACTGCCATGGGAGGCGCAGGACTACCTGTCAGAGCAGCAAGGCGTTAGACGGCCCTAGCCACAGAGTCACACGGCGTGTCTGTGGCCTGTCACCTCCCTCGGGGACCGCCTGCCTCTCCGGAGCGGATTCCAGTGGCTGAGGG
>NW_010404199.1:0-446 GCF_000710305.1 Buceros rhinoceros silvestris | reverse complement strand
GTTCCAGTGGCTGAGGCACTCGCTCCATGCCCATCTTCCTGCGTGGAGGCTCAGCGAAGCCCCAGCAGCGCACAGGAGGTGTTCAGCAAGCAGGGAGCCCTCGGTGTGCCTCCCGCCACAGTTCCAGGCGCTGCATTATCTGTTTTGACTAATAACACAGCAAGCTGAACGTTATTTACCCTCTTGTATAAGCCTGAGTCAGGGTCTGTGCCTCGTCCCCTGTCAGAAAGTTGTGTTTACAGGTTTATTTTACACCTGAAGAATGGACGGGGCGGTGTCAATCCTGCGACATCCCCAAGCAAACGGTGAGCTTGGCTGGGTGTCACTGCGCGCTCGGTGTGGCTCACTCAGAGGCCAGGTGTGTGACAGCACGGTGGGTCACAGCGTCAGGAGAGGTCAGAAACCAGAGAGCGTGGCCGCGCGGGGCTGGGGCAGCAGGGCAGGGC
>NW_010404198.1:5257-35633 GCF_000710305.1 Buceros rhinoceros silvestris | reverse complement strand
CAGCCCCAGGCTGACTTGGGAAGATCAGGAGGAGATGGGGGCTGCAGAGGGTGGGTAGAGCTCCCTTACCGACAGCAGGAGCTGCTCAAAGAACCGTTCCGAGGAGGTGCTGGAGGCTCGGTGCTAAACTGGAGCTGAGTGGAGGGGCTGCAAGAGCTGCAACGGAACGGGGTGGTGTGGAGAGCTGTGCTGAGCTCTGCCCACTGGTTCTGTGGGAGTACTAAGGGAGAGCGAGATCTGAGGAGGGTGGAATGAATGGGGAGCAGGAAACAGGCAGGCAGCGGCTGTGAGCGGCCTGGTAAGTGAGCTTAGCAATGAAAGGGAGGCAGCATGAAAGCGGGAGAGGAAGAGGGACTCTTGGATGAACCCTTTTAAATATGCTTCATCTCTCTGTCAGAGAGAGCAAGGCCACTCTAAGCTGAGAAATTGCTGAAGTTAATGCTTCGTCTTTAAAATCTGATCTTTTCTTGTCCCGCTGCTACATCAAGCTCTTTTCCAGGAACTGCAATGAATCGTTATTGGTGCTCAGACGCTTTGGAAATCCAGTCTCTGCTTTTCATAGGTGTGTCCTAGAGGTCAAAGAACCGATGACCACAAAATCTGCCGGGAGTGTGTGGGATCCCCGGACCGCTATGACTGGCTGTACCTCGGCTTCATGGCCATGCTGCCCCTGGTCCTGCACTGGTTCTTCATCGAATGGTATTCGGGAAAAAAGAGGTTCGTTTGCCCCTTGTTCAGATAAATCATTTAAGAACTGGTGTCGTACCCATGAGTGATCGATCTGAGATGTGAACTGGGCTGTCCAGCAGCGCCTGCTGCTGCTTGAGCTGGTACGGTAACACATGAGCCTTGGGCAGCTGGAGGGGACATTTATTTACGAACGCCAGAGTCCTGCAGGTCCTTCTTGCCAGTTGCTGCCCTCAGGGCATGGTCTGTGTCTCTTCAGCATGGTGGTGCCCAGTCTCAGCGGTTTGGGCTGGACTGGGTTTCCCAGCAGCAGGCAGCTGCAGCGCGTTGTGTCACCCCCTCTCGCCTGGGACAGACTTGCCACCCGCAGATGCCCCCATCAGCAGCGCTGCAATCGTGCGGCGAGAGAATGAGGTTCAGTTTTGTCTTTAGGACTATGTGTGCTGGGTTTGGGCCTGATAGCAGAGCCGATGTCACCTTTGTGTCGGCATGGCTCGTCAAGGAGGTTCCCTGAAAAGGAGGTTTAGAAGCACAGCTGCACGTGGCCGTTAGGTGCTGGAGCAGAACCTGTAAGAAGTGATGGCCCCAGAGTGCGCCACTCGCTGCAAACAGGGGTTGTCATGCGTGGTACAAACCAGCTGTACCAAGGACTCCCAGCTTATAGATCATGTGACATTAGCCCCTCTGAGACATGGAGCGTCTCGTTCTCGCTGCAGCATGAGAGGTGCTGCCCCTCACCAGACAGGAGGCTTACGCCACATCACACTTTAATTGAAGAAGCTGGAATGTTGCTCACTCGCATTTTTCACAATAAATCATCAGAGATTGTAAATGACTTTTCACATTCAGCTTCAAATACCTTTTATTCAAGCAGTGTTGGTCTGTCCTTGGTCACGGTGGTGCAGAGGGTTCGGTACTGCCGGGGCCTCCGCTTCCCAGTCGGCGTTTAGACTTCCTATAGCCTTCACAGAACAGCAGTAAATCTCTCTCCTCCCGCAGTTCCAGCGCGCTGTTGCAGCATGTCACCGCCCTGTTCGAGTGCAGCGTCGCAGCAATCGTCACGCTGCTCGTCAGCGACCCAGTCGGCTCCCTGCATGTCCGCTCCTGCAGGGTGAAGAAGCTTTCCGACTGGTACACCATGCTGTACAACCCGAGTCCCGACTACGTCACCACAGTGCACTGCACGCACGAAGCCGTCTATCCCCTGTGAGTGCAAAGGCCTTTGCACTCCTCCCCGTCCCTTCAGTGTGTTTCTGTCCGCGCCCCTTATCTGAGCTGCAGAAAGAGCACGGGTATGACTCGGACCAGTGAGCAGCTGTCCCCTGGGTGGGGACAGCCAGGGCTGTCTTACACGTGAAACACTCGGCAACCCCTGATGACGTCCTGAGTCCCCAGAGAAGGTTCATAGTCCAGGCTGTTTAGTCTTAACGCTTCACGATCTTTTTCCCCCTTTGTTGTATCTTGTCCGATTTCCCTAGGAAAAGCAAGCCCTTTGCTTTGGGTTTGCATCCTTGGGTTGTAAATTCTTTTGACTTGACTGACTCTAACCCCAAATTCCCTGGTTCTGAGCTGAGTCTGCAGGAGAAAACCACATGTTTTAAGGAATTTCTCTTCCTTCTTCCTTTTTTTTGTTCCAGGTACACCATTGTGTTCATATATTACGCCTTCTGTCTTGTGTTAATGATGCTACTTCGCCCTCTCCTGGTTAAGAAGATTGCCTGTGGTTTGGGGAAGTCTGACCGGTTTAAAAGCATTTATGCAGCGCTGTACTTCTTCCCTATCCTCACCGTGCTCCAGGCCGTCGGGGGAGGCCTGCTCTGTGAGTCCTCTCCTACAGACACGCACTAACGAACGGCCTGTGGGAGGGGGGAGGAATGTGACACTCCTTTTGGTCTGAGAATAAGGACGTTGTTTAAGGTGATGGTGAGGAACCTTACCCGAGCAGGTAGCTCGTGAGCAGCCCTGTCCTCGCCAGGCTCCTGAGCAGCTCCGCTTCACCTGTGCTGGTGCCACTGGAGACTGGCCCTTCCCAAAACGGGAGGAGAGGGCGTGAGAGGAAGTGCTTCAGAGGGACTTAGTTCTGCTCTCTACTGAGGGGCAGATTGTCTGGTTTCCGAGATGGGTTACAGTATAACATTGTGGAGATCAGCAATTTTTGGTTTAGCTTCCAGCAATACCTGCCACACGAAGAGCACAAGTGCCCCAACCCGCCCCCCCGGCCTGACTGCTTTTTCAGTTAGGGTTTAGGTGTACAGTAGCTCCACCTAGAAATACTGGTAAAGGTTGGGAACTGAAGTCGCAAGCGCTGAGTGGTTGTGCTCGGCTGACCCTTGCTGCTGCGCGTGTTCGCTGTGACGGGCAGAGCGGGCTGTAGTAGCTCAGTTTACTTTGTGCCCGGGTTTATGAGGACGATCTCCCTCTGCTGCCACGTGTGTCGTGCCGTCGTGTTCCTGCTAATGTGCTCAACGTTTGCCTTTAGATTATGCCTTCCCGTACATCGTGCTGGTGCTGTCTCTGGTTACGCTGGCTGTGTACATGTCTGCTTCCGAAGTGGAGGTAGGTAAATGTGTCCCACACGTTAAAACTTGTAACAGAATACTTGAAGGAGCAGAGACCGCTTTGTCTCTTGCCTTTCCTCAGCAGCGTATTCTGCATTTAAGCCTCGTCATGATTTCTCCTCTTGGTTGGAGGAAGCTCCTGCCAGGCTT
The DNA here is from genome assembly GCF_000710305.1 of Buceros rhinoceros silvestris. Classification (NCBI taxonomy): domain Eukaryota; kingdom Metazoa; phylum Chordata; class Aves; order Bucerotiformes; family Bucerotidae; genus Buceros; species Buceros rhinoceros. The sequence goes on along the minus strand of NW_010404198.1, from coordinate 32,238 downwards.
CCCTGTGCTGCACTTAGAAACTGCTGTGACCCGGGAGGCTTCATGCAGTCTCTGTGTGCTACCTGTCACTTCTCTTAAACATCAGGTACAAGGTGACAAGCTGAATGCTAACTGGATACTGTGTTTATTTTGCAAGTCGTTCAAGGATCTTCTTGTCAGGAAGAAAAGGCTTGTTGTCCTCTTCAGCCACTGGTTACTTCATGCCTACGGAATCATCTCCATTTCCAAACTGGATACGCTTGAGCAGGACCTGCCGTTGCTCGCCTTGGTACCCGCACCCGCCCTCTTCTACTTACTGACAGCGAAGTACACCGAGCCGTCACGCATACTGTCAGAAGGGGGGAACGGACACTGAGGGAGCCACTGCCAGCGACGCTGCCCAGATGATCTGGGTTAAGCAATTTTAGCGCTTGTTGCACGTGGAAACTTCTGTTTTGAAAGAAGTTACTTATGTACAAGACTTCTAGGTTAAACCCCTTGGGGTGAGACTGTGCTTGAAGAAGCTGCACTTTGTGTCCTCCTGGCATAGATCAAAGGGAATGTCTTGGTGTCTGTTTATCACTGTGAATCTGTACAAAAAGCTTGTGACACGGTCTAGTACAGCGGTTTGCTTGGTGTGTTCATTTCCTAATACAGTGTTATAGGGGGTGGCTGAGTGAAACAACAGATCCTGGTTTGCAGCAGAATTGCAATAAAACATAGAGCTTGACTATACCACAGAGCCTGGTTTTCTCATCCCACACTCTAGCTTCTCTCCCCCACCTGAGAGACAGACTTTCATCTTCCTTCCATTAAAAATAAAACATGTTGAGCATGATTGCTCAGGATGCTTTAGTCTGACTGCAAGGAAGGGGAGGAAACGCGTTGTAAAGTTCCCTGTGAAGTACAGTTTATGTTGTGTGTCTGGAGACCTCTTCCTGGAGGTGGGTAAACAGCACCATCCTTCACCACATCCATTCTCTTACAGCTTTGACTATAAATTGCCACCTAGGTCCGGATTAACGATGTTCTTTTCCTGGTAGTTGTCAGCAAGCCACTAGCTGTGGGTGAGCCTGGGAAGGAAGCTCCTGGTAACCAGGCATGGGTGAAGCCTTCTCTGCTCCTTTCAGCACCGTCACCTCAGCTTCCTCCTGTGAGGAGGCTTCATGCCTGTTTCATCCCTTGGTCAGTGGTGCCAGCGCTCCTGCTATGCAGCCACAGCCATGCCTGTGCTACAGCAGCAGCAGCGGTGGAGCAGGAGTGGGGTTGGGCAGCTGAGGGAGGAACAGCCCTTACTGCAGCGTCACCACTGCAAGGATAGAAACTGCTGGAGTACCTCAAGCACAGATTTACAAGAAGAGTTGGATCTTCCTGATCTCCTCAAAGAGGTACTGTTCTCTCTGCTCTACATCCATCAAACTCCTCATGTGAACACCTTGGTAAGAATTGCTAAACCTTCTGAGGCTGTTCAGAAGTGGACTTTTGGCCTTGCTGAAGCCACATAGCCACAGACAGGCTCTAATCTCTGTGTGTTGTGCAGGAAGATCCCCAAAGCACACGTCCAGTGTTTGACTCGCCAGTAACAGCCCTATGGAGGGTCTGCGAGAAGACGCAGAGCAGTGCTGAAGGGCTAAGCACAGAGGGAAGAGTAACAGGAAGATACTCTCTACTTAAACCCTTCCTCCTCTGTGGCTGACGGGCTGCAGCAGTACAGATAACAGTGTATTTCTGTGTAGAAGTGTGACAGTAATGCCTTTCGTATTCTATTATCTGTCGCTGCTGCGAAGGACCAGCACTGGCAGCAGCTCTGAGGGCTGTCAGCTTGGCCAGGCTGCCTCGAGGTGTCGCTCTCTTCTTTCTCCAGAGAAAGGTTTCATTTCAGTACATCCCATACCCGTTTACCCTGTGAAATACAGCTGACAGGTTCTGAAAACAGTGTGCAAACACGCTAGGTCTTGCACATGAAGTTTTACTTAGAGATTAAGGAAGTAATTGATCTCCTTAAGGAAATCAGACACTGTCGATACTGCTACGTACAGCACGTCTTTTGCAGACACATTAGTCTAGAGGACAGTTTTAAGATAATGGTTTTAATACTCATGTTAAAATACCATTTCCATAACTGAGTCGTAGACATATTTTTATTTAACGTGTCCTAAACAAACACCGATTGTGTCTCCATCTGCACAGCGTCACATCAGAACAGGCACAGGAGGTGTGGGAGCAGCCGGTGCAGCTCCGTGCAGGAAAAGCTCTTTCCAAAGGAGCAGTGCTAAGGACCGTGTGCCTTGCTGTGTGTGGACGATGTGTCTTGGGTTTAAACGTTGGGCCATGTCTTTTTTTTTTTTTTTAAGAAAGAGACGTGTCCACAACTCGCAGGTAAGGTTAACTGCAGTAGAGTGCATCACCAGCTGGGTCTAGGGAACCACGTGTGAAGTGTGCAGGCTGCAGAATGAGGGACCCCACTGAAGCGGCACTCACAGGAGGGCAGTGCCCATGGACCCTGCATGGCACACCCAACCACTGACCTTCCTGCTGGGCTCCAGAGCTTTAGTCGTCAGCAAAACCTGGAATGCGAAATACAAATTAATGAACTCTTTGTCACTTTTGGTAGCATAAAAACTGTAACAAAGGGTTAGGTAGACACAGGTGGATAAACACATGCGGTTTGGACTGAGCAAGCAATGTTTTAGTGCGGGCTCCTCGTGAAGAAACCTGCCCTGCACGATCAACACAGAAGATAAAACTGGTGCTGGCCTTCACAGTCACAGCATTCTTTAAGGTGAAAAAGACCTTTAAGATGATCAAGTCCAACCGTTCACTCAGCACTGCCAGGTCACCACTAAACCGTGTCCCTTAGCACCACATCTACTCATCTTCCAAACCCCTCCAGGGATGGGGACTCCACCACTGCCCTGGGCAGCCTGGGCCAGGGCTTGCCCACACTTTCTGTAGATTTTTTCCTAATGTCCAACCTAAACCTCCTCTGGCACAACTTGAGGCCATTCCCTCTCATCCTGTCGCTTGTTATTTGGGAGAGGAGATGAAGCAGCATTCTCTTCTGCTGTATGTTCACCAGCCTTCCCCATTTGCCTGACTTCCTTCCAGGGACAGTCCCTTCCTCTGCAGACTCGTCATTCCTCTCCCTGATTTCCCGTTGCACTACCCAGGCCCCGTGATTTCAAAGCAGCCGGTGTGCCATCGCCCTTCAGCTTCTGTACGTATGAAACCCACATTCTGTAACAAGACAAGGTCGCGCAGTGTTGTGGAACACTTGTGGGCAGTGTGGGCGGTCGGAAGATTACGTGCTGTGACAGTAAGGCAGTAACCGCCCATGATAGGCGAGGCTTCTTAAGGAACTATATAGCCCTGAGTCATTACACAATAAAGCGCCATTTTTGCAACCTCTATGTTAGAGTCAGTGTCTAAAATGGTCCCCAACGGCAGAGGTTGGGTGTCTAGAATCACAGCAGTTACCACAGCGCAGTGGCCAGACCCGTGTCTCATGACAAATGAGTTCAAAGGCGGTTCGAAGCAAGTGGGTTACATGCGCCTGGGGCCGCTGTGTAGTATCAGCCTCCCCAAGTCAAGGGTAGAATAGTGTCCATTTAAATGGAAACAGCAGACTGCCCACGTGTAAAATTGTAGAGAACATAGACGTCAATTAAACCTAGAGTCCTCCAGTGACATCCCTGCAACCATGAGCTGGGGTCTGTTAGTTTTATTTATCCTTTCTGGAAGAGCAAACACAGAGCTCTGAAAAGATCAGTGATGCTCAGGCTGTTTTGCAGCCCCCTCCCCGTTATTATCACAACTCTTTAGAAAGCAGAAATTACAGATGAAAACATCCAGGCTGGTTATGAACCATGCTGAGTTTTTCTCATAAGCGTACTGCTAGGTCTCCGTCTGCAGCAGAGATCAGGCAGAACACGGCTGAGCTACCTCCTTTCCATCACAAACTACCAAGAATTAATGTATTCTGGGATTTGAAAATAAGAAAAATGGTGGAAAATAAAAAGTTTAGTGTATCTTACGGTAAACATTCAGTGTAGATTTTCTGTCAAACAGGGACTCCAGTCCTTCCAGCGCATTTTGTAGCCTGGTATTAATATCACCGATCTTTTCCCCTCGTTGTTGAACGTTTGTTGTTAGAGCTGTCACTGTGTTCAGTATTTTCTGCTCATTCTCCAGAAATTCCTGTAATGGCACAGCATAGAATTTATTTGTTTCTTAAAAGGAAAAAAAACCCCAAACTCACAACATGTTAAGAAATTTGCTTTGTTCATTTTGTTCTCCCACAGTTTGAGTCAGCAGGATCTGTAGCTCTGCTGAAAGTTTTCATTAACTACTAAACCCTTGCGTAACCCCCCCCCCAAAGTTTGCCTTTCTAATAGACTAACTGGTGAAAAACTTTCTTACGTGACAGGTTGGTTGAGTCCCTGTTCAAAATGAAGGCTATCCCCAACTGGAAAAATTTTACAAGGCTGATGAACTGAGTGTAGAACAGCGACAACGTAATTAGGTACAAGGAGGCTGCACGGGTTGAATATAAGACCAGCAAACGGAACAACGTTAGGAAAAATTGTTTTTATAGCCAGGACTTGTATAACACACTGGACAACACAAAGCGGATACTTTGCCCCTGCTTGACTTGAAAAATCATAGTGCTTTATTTGCAATAAGAAGTTATTTTTTACATGGTAACTGGAATAGATTTATGGAAAAGAGTGTGACAGAAAATCGAAATTCACCTTGTGAATGCAGCTTTCCTCGGACCATCCCTGCAGAAGAAGATCTACAACAGAGTCAACAGTTAAAATGTGGTAGAGTGCTGTGCCAAAAAGAGATGTAAGGACTGAAAGATACTCTTTTTTAAAAAGCCCCGTTTTTATTTTGGGATCCTCATTAGCACGTTACCGTGAAGCACTGCTAGGTCGTTCAGGAGTCTGGCTGTTGCTGATCTGTGGTTTTCCGCTTCAGAATTCATAGCAAAAATATCTTCTTTTATCTGCGCATTGCACTGTGAAAAAAACAATCACGACTGAACACTTGCCACAGTTTTTGAAATAATTTCCAAACATTTCCACTGTTTCTAGAGGTATCGGGAAGAACAAGCTGAGTTTTAGCTTCCAGAAATACAGGGGTTAGTGTAGTCCTGTCAGCGTGTTTTCCTTCAACACCAGCATCCGTTTCATCTTCTTGAACTAACATCGGCAGCTGCCAAAACCAGCCCAAGCCAGCTGTGTCTACACTACCAAATAAAAAGGCGGAGGCCGCCAGGAACAGCCAGCGCAGCACAGGTCATGCGCCATCAGGGACATTCTTCCTCACTCGCTCCCCCAAAACGGGATGGGCTCACCCAGGTTGGACCAGCTCTACCAGTAGCCAGCTTGTAGTGTCCCAGGTTTGGCTGGAACGCGTTAGCTGGCCACAGGGCTGCACGATTGCGGGTTCAGGTCCCGATGGCAGCCTGGTAGCGGTTGGCAATAGACACTTCTACTTCCTGCGTTCTGCGGGGAAGGAGATTCCACTACTCTGGTAGTCTGGGGCCTGAAGGGTGTACAGAATATTTTCAACAGCATATATTCCAAATTGCTCAGGCCTATTCCACATCTCACGTTCATGTTTTAACATCTTCCATGGCTAGTTCCCTCTGAAATGAAAAATGAACCAAGGATTTCACACAGAGAAGGAACACTGTTGAGCTTCAAGGTACTCACCAATCTGAATCTGCAGTTCTCAGCGTGCGCAATGTCAAGCTTCCTGTTGATCTCATAGATGTCTCGTTCCAGCAGCTTCATACTCTCTGTATGATGTTTCAACTGGCCAGTTGCAGCATCACACTTGGTCCGCAATTTGTTCCTCAGCTCCAGCTGTTAATGATAAACACCTCACTGCTAACTGATCTTCATATAGGATTTTTCTGTGATTAAATCAAGTGAAAGGAGCTTTTGTTATAGAACCTAAATGGAATCATTTAGCCTGGAAAAGACCCTCAAGATCACCAAGTCCAACTGTACACCCAGCACTGCAAAGTCACCGCCACACCCACCACGTTCCTCAGCACCACATCGACACGTCTGTTGAATAACTCCAGGGATGGGGACTCCACCCCTGCCCCGGGCAGCCTGGGCCAGTACCTGACAACCCCAACAGGGAAGAAATTCTTCCTAATATCCAGCCTAAACCTCCCCTGGCACAGCTCGAGGCCATTTCCTCTTGCCCTATCCCTTGTTACTTGAGAAGAGAGACCAACCCCCACCTTACTCCAACCTCCTGTCAGTGAGTTGTAGAGTGATGAGGTCCCCTGAGTCTCCTTTTCCCCAAGGTAAGCATCCCCAGCTCCCTCAGCCGCTCCTCATCTCCCTTGTGCTCCAGACCTGTCACCAGCTTCGTTGTCCTTCTCTGGACACGCTCCAGCACCTCAATGTCCTTGTAGTGACAGGTCGAAAACTGGACACACTGTTTGAGGTGTGGCCTCACCAGCGTGCAGGGGGACGATCCCTGCCCTGGTCCTGCTGGGCATGCTGTTTCTGATACAAATGTGTTAAATTCTATTTCTAATTTTTTCCTAATGTTTTTGTAATATATTTCTAACTATGTTACATCTTCTGATACAGTTATGTGGCAGCTTTCATTTAAAAATTTCAAAGTGCCATCTGAGACAGGTATCTGTGTCCTCTTACCAGCCAGGAGGAAGATATACAGAGTGGGGAAGCGATGGCTTATGGTCCACAAGACAGGAACCAGCTCTGACACGAAGAGCCCGTCCTGTTGCAGGGTCACCCAATGACAGCAGCATCACTTGTCTGTCACCGGCGGCTCAGGTGTACACAACTGTTTTGTTGTGCTATTCCTATTCTTACACGGTTGCAGAAACAGGTCCCCCTTCTCTGCACAGAGACAATGTCTGTGTTGACGTGGCTTTTCTGGAGCTCGTCAGAGAGATTTGCCCGTTACCAGACCACTGGGGCTCAAATCCCGCAGTCTGACTAGCCTCGTAAGAGCCCTCTACGTACTTTATCGAGCTTGACTTATTCCCAGTAACTAAATACACTTTCATTCTTCCTATTAACAGCAGACGGTGTGGCTGTGCTCCTTTGCCACCTAGAAGTTTTCTTCTGGCAGAGGAACAGAAAGCAAAACCAGTGTGATTCTTTGCCTGGGATGTACAGCCCCGGCTGAAACAAGCTCTGGCCAGGCTGCCTGGTGCCCAGCAGCCCCGAGCAAATGGCCCCAGTACAGACTGGGACTGGTTGTGTGTGCACCATAGAAATGGCCAGTGCGGGCCCAGCAGCTCTGAAGCACTCAGGTTCATCAGCGGCAGCAGGTCTGAAGGTGGCTGACAGGCAGTCACTGTGCGAGCTCTGCGGGGACACTCGGCTGGGAGCAGCCAGTGCCCCACGCCTCAGGCGTTTTGAGCCGCTGCTTCTGCCCCCACAGCTATACAAGCTTCTCTCCTCACACTGCTGCTCATCAAATCCCTGAAGTCTGAACTGAGAAATACAGGTAAAGAGGCAAGATGCAGAAAGACTTTTCAGATCTGAGTCGCTGAAGTGGCAGGAATTCCTGCGCTGGCAGTAGGAAGCGCCTGAAGAGAAGCAGGTTCACCAACGCCCTTAGTTTACCAGCTTCTTTTTGACTCGCTTTCTTGCCTAAGGAAGGCAAAATCAAGTGCAAGGGCAGCTCGAATAAATGCTGGGTTCCAGGTGGAGCTGAGGCATCCCCCAGACGGGAGCACAGCAGCAGAGAGGAAGGTGTGCCCCTGGCCCCAGCCCCAGCCTGTCTCCCCTAGTCCTATTTTCCATGGGTGCCTGGTCTTTACTGGAAGGAAGTAGAGCTGGTGGTGGAAACTCTGCAGAATAGTACAGCCCAGTTTCAGGTTATTACCATATCCTCCTTGATCTTCCCGGTCGTTTTGATGGATTGCTGAATGGCTCTTTTGGCTTGCACCTCCTCACCCTTCTTTTCTACAGAGCAAAGAGAGGGTTTTTAGACAGTGTAGTGCCCGAACATCAAAGTTAAGCTAAATAAAACTAGGTGCTGTCCATACGTGATCTGTTTAACTAGTCTGGCATTGTAAAAAATGCTTCGTAACTGTTACGGCCATGTCTACAGATTCTAGTTGCTACAAAGATCTTGGCTTATACTTGTTTCCTAGATCACCTGAGGCACAGGCAGAAAAAGGGCTATGGCACACTGGTTTTGGAAACAGCAAGAGAAAGCTCCACTATGTAGAGGAGCTGCTTAATACTTACTTAAAAATGATTTATTCAGTTCTTCGTATTTTTCATACTTCTGTTCTCTTTCTTCCTGGGTCTCTTCCAAGGTTAGCCTGCTGGTGTTTAGCTCTTGTTCATTTTTAAGCAGATTTTCAGTTGCAGTTTTGATGTCATTCTTAAATGAAACTAAATATTAATCAGTAATCTAAGCAGCACTTAATGCATAAATAATTCAACAGATCCAGAGGGGGAAAAAAAAACCCAAAACACAGAGAAAAGAATACTGGAAGTGATTCCAAAAGGTCATCTTAGTTCATCTTCTTGCTGTACAGTAGAATCAATTAGACCTAAGTACCCGTGACAGATGTTTGAGTTGTCCTTAAAAACCCTAGTGGCAGAGATGCCATGTCTCAGGCAACTGATTCCGGGGTTTTACTATTTGTGCTGCATCGTGGTTTAACCCCAGCCAGCAACTAAACACCAACAGCTGCTTGCTCGCTCCTCCCTGCTGCCAGCGGGATGGGGAGGGGAATCGCAAAAAAGTAAAACTCATGGGTTGAGATAAGAACAGTTTAATAATTAAAATTTAAAAGTACAATAATAATTATAGTAATAACAAAAATACTATAATAATCATTGTAATGAAAAGGGGTATAACAAAAAATAAACCCCAAGAATGACAAGGGATGCACAATGCAGTTGCTCAGCACCTGCTCTCTGATGCCCAAGCACTGCCCCACCCCTCCCTGGCCAGCTGCCCCGATTTGTATTCTGAGCGTGAACACCCATGGTATGGACACCCCAGCCAGCAACTAAACACCAACAGCTGCTTGCTCGCTCCTCCCTGCTGCCAGCGGGATGGGGAGGGGAATCGCAAAAAAGTAAAACTCATGGGTTGAGATAAGAACAGTTTAATAATTAAAATTTAAAAGTACAATAATAATTATAGTAATAACAAAAATACTATAATAATCATTGTAATGAAAAGGGGTATAACAAAAAATAAACCCCAAGAATGACAAGGGATGCACAATGCAGTTGCTCAGCACCTGCTCTCTGATGCCCAAGCACTGCCCCACCCCTCCCTGGCCAGCTGCCCCGATTTGTATTCTGAGCGTGAACACCCATGGTATGGACTATCCCTTTGGCTGGTTTGGGTCAGCTGTCCTGGCCATGTTCCCCGTAACTTGTCTCAACAATGGACAAGGTGAAAAGCTTATCACCTTACTATAAATTTTTACTATCCTGTAATTACTACCACGTCTTTTGTTAGATTTACCTATTTTACATGGAAATGCTGCACATCTTTTTCTGATCATTTTTGCTTACCTCCTCTTAGACCACAAAATAATCTACACCCTCCTTAAATGAGGTGACCAACAGCAGACCCTGTACTCCAGCCATGTCCTATCAAAACCAGGCAGAGTAGAAAACTTGCACCGTAAGTATGGTGTAGACTGCCTTGACAGTTGCCTTTTCCGTAAATACAAATCTTTGTTGACTTGCATTTGACTTGTCGGCTTTAGTCTTATTTACCGCAGCCTGAACACCTCCCTCATGACAGATTTGTACAGGCAAGGGTTTCTACCCAAATGGAAACACAGATTTCCCCCCACCCCCAACTCTCCAACTAGCTTAAATAATTCTGAATCCTAGTTCTGCCCTGCAGAGCGTGCTCCCACCCTTATCGTGTTTGTTGCCTGCAGATCCAATGAGCATTCACTCTGTCCTATCACTTGAGTCATGAAGGAAATTACAGATTAATTCCAGTCTGAGAGCAGACCTCCCGCAAACTAACGGGAACTGTTGTTCTGTTTTGTCAGCAAAGCATGGGTAACTATCACCTACGATGATTTTTCAGCTGTTTTTGTAGCTGGGTTTCTTCAGCCTGGAAAAGAGACAACTGAAGGGACACGAAAAAAGGTGTGTAAAAATCACACACCTTTGCTGGAGAAGATGAGAAGACAACAGCTATTCACTGTTTCTCATAACACAAGAACTGCAAGATGCCAATAAACTTTAGAGACAGCAGTTTAAAACAAAAGAAGAATCTTGTCCTTATTCAATACGTTATATGTTTTAGGTTATTATGGAGGATTGATATATATGGGAGCTAAAAGAATCAATCAGCGATAGGAGAAAATTGCACTGAAGATCCAGTGTAGCATAAAATTCCATCAAAAACTATTAAATGCAGATACCATCTTCATCCAAAGACTTTCCTGACATGTAATTTGTCACAGAAATGATACAGATGAAGGGTCATTCTATATTTGACTGTTCTTACATTACTTCTCCAAGCAGGACTATTGATCACTGCAGAAGACAGGATCCTAGTATGACCAACGTCGCGTCTTACCCAGCGTGGCTATTTTGGGAACCAAAGTCGATTTGAGCTTCAATCACCTATTCTTGATGGGTGCTTAAATATAACCATGAATAGCTCTGAAACGGCTTCAGCCACTCAACTAACTGAAGAGGAATTTCATTAGACTCGGATGATCTGACTTGCATTAGCAAGTTATGGGTCTTTCCTTCAGTTATGGTTCCTTCCCTGTCCTTGCCTGAAACTCTACTTTTCTGATGCTGCCATTAGTACACCAGGTATTCGATTCTGCTGACCCATCAGTGAAGCAAAACAAACTTAAATATTTCTTTGTCATGCAGAAATGTGGAGTGCTTTTACGTTAGTCCCCAGGTCCTCTCCTACCAGCAAGCTATTCTGCGGCGTGACCTGTCTCTTGGTGTTGCTTCATGCTCAGCCATAAGCCTAACTTTTGCAATCATACTAGTATTTGTTTCATACAAATGTAACTACAATGCTCCTGGATCTGAACTGTACGTCCCCCGATTTCAGGGCTGCCCAGACTTACCATCTGGAGAATCTTTGTCCTCTGTTACATCAACAGGGGGAAGCAGAACTATTAGCTCTTACAGACTAAGCAGATCATCACCCAAATACATTACAAATCTGTACTTTTTAATATTTCTCTGTCTCATTCCTTAGCTTTAAAAAACTCTGATCTTTGATTTTAGAGAAGAAAAAAAAAAGTTGAATTCAATGTATGTGCTTCTTTCAGAACAGTGGAATCTCAATTTGGTCAGGGCCAAAGGAACACAAGTCACAAGTCAAACGACTTTTCAGTGGAAAAATACATCCCTTTTGTCAAAATAGGTAAAAACACAGAAAGTGAGAACAGAAACAACTCATATAGACTGCGAGACTTGAAGAACAATAGTAAGAGAGAGACAAGACGATACCTAGGAAATAAAGCCATACAAAGGAACGAAACTGGGCCCAGGATGTGAAGAGACACCAGGACTCTGAACTCACTTCTTTACAGGACATTGATGCCAAATGCCACACTACATGTTTTTGCTCCCTCTGAGACTCTGAAGTCAGGTTTGACCATTCCTGTAGTCAAAGACCATAAACATCAGAAAGCCTCAAAGTATAGATGTTTGGATACGCTCATGAGCTGTGGGTTTGGGGTTTTTTTTAAGGAAAATATGGAGGAGAACAGATGAAATGGCAGAAATAGGTATGTGAAGAAGGCAGAGAAATAAAGGTGATCTGAGACTCATTTCTATGGACTGCTTTGATAACATGCATCACCGTGATGCTCCAGGCAGAGCAGAATGAACCTGATCTGACATGACTCTCACAAAAGAGTTTATTCCCCTTCCAGAGCCCACCTCCGTGAGGCAGCATTCAGACTGAATCATTTCGCAGATGAAAATAGTGGAGAGCAAGTGCATGGAAATGCTGAAAACACCAAAAGCAAAATGGAGAAGAAAAACCCCAATGACTTCAATTGTTTCTCAAAATGATAGGAAAGCAAGCAAAGCAGGAAAAGAAAATAGAAGAAAATGTTTGAGTGTGTCATTGAATGAAAACAAACAGTTAAAATTACTTTTTCAGCCTGGCTCTGTCCAGGCCACAAAGGAAAGGGCAACCCTCTGATAACAGCTTCATCGGCGCTATATCAGATGAGGGAAAAACACTTTTCGAATGGAACATACCAAAGAAGAGACAGAGGGGGTGTCGAGGTATATTTAGCATCTCCTTTGTACACTCCACGTTACTCAACTGCCAGAAACAGCATGAGAACGAACGCAGTACAACTGTTCACTTAGCAGTGACAGTCTCTGCCCCGATTTTCAGGGAAGCTTGAGCAGCTGCATGACCACAACCGTCTTGTCTGATACGGGATCACCAGCAAAATGAGAAAGATCCTCAAGACCTTCTGTAAATCTACCTTTTTAAGGTCAGACAAAGAGTATGGTCCCTACACTCTTGGAACCTGATTTATCTCAAACCAGGCTGTTGACCAAGAGTCAGCCAGTCTCCCTGGGGACCGAGCATATGTTCTGTACCAAAGACTGGAGGATCGCTTGAAACCTTTAAAAGCTCTGCACAGTTCATATTCAGCATTTCAGTGTCCTACTTTCTTCGGAAAAGAAACCTCACCAGTGTTTGAAAGAACACCTACACGAAGTAGCCTTGGGTTATGTCTTGCACACCACCAGTCACTCCGATAGACTTACAACAACAATAATTCAAAGAGAATTTCACCAGTGTCTAAAACCAAGCTGTCCTATTTCCATGAATGTTGGCCTGTTTGCCCCCAAACGATGAATCAAATTCTACGTTAACAGGTTCCACACTGGGAGGCTCACCTACAAAGCTGAACTGGACATATCTCGGGACGGAATCCAGGCCTGCGCTTATTTTTATATTAAAAAGGGAGGCATCCCTTCTGAAAAACACCCTTGCTGCATCCTTTTGACACAGGTGTGTGTGTACATATACACGTATGGTTGTGCACTGATTAGTGTCTCAGTCTGAGGCGTTTAAGCGCTTTTGACCATAAAAACCCCTCCAAAATACCAACCTGAAAAGTAGAGAAATTTCTTGAAACAGTTACTGGCAGACGGGTCACATTCGAGCATAGCTCAAACTAGCAAAGCTGCTAAATGAGGTGCAACAAGCACCACCAATACATCCATCAGAAATCTTCCCAAAGTTAATAAAAAGAGCAACAAAACTTACCTCCAGACATTTTATTTTGTTAGTAAAATCCTCATTATAATTCCTGTAATCATCTTCCCTGATGCTTGCTTCTTCACTCAGGGCTTTGACTTGAGTTTCAGACTGGAAAAGCTTTTTCTCAAGGTCTTCAATCTCATGATGGAAAGCAAAATGAAGGTCAGTGATTTCTGACACTACATAATGTCTATCTGGACCACTTGGAAATAAGCAATTAGAGCAAAATGAGAGTAATCTGTATTTAAAACACAACATTGCTAAGATAAATAATTGCTTTAAAGTTGTTATTGAAAGGAGTTAAGGTCAGATCACAGACTGACAGGATGGTTGATGTTGGAAGGAACCTTTGGAGGTCATCTTGTCCAACCCCCTTGCTCAAGCAGAACCACTTAGAGCAAGTTGTCCAGGACCATGTCCCAGTGGCTTTTGAATATCTCCAAGAGTAGAGATATTTAGATCTTTCGATCTTGAAGATCTTTAAAGCTGATACCATGTTTAACAGCTTACAGAGAATTGGCCCTTGGAGGTTATTCACTTAGGTATCAGTTACTCCGATTATGTACAGCCTGAACCTGTCCTGCCACTGGATGTGATGGGTTACGATACCTGCTGTTTAACATACCTCCAGGAGCAGTTCAGCATGCCTTTTTTTGCCAGTCTTTATTCTTTCATTAACTTTTCTGTTTCTATCCTGCTCCTCTGAGAAAAAGAGTTTTCTCTGCATTGCTAAGTACAGTAGCTTCCACTGAAGCATTACTCTAGTGACAGACACATAAGCAGAAATATAATTAAATTGGGAGAAAAACAGAGAAGGGAGACAACATTATCAGAGGCAGTGCCAGCCTAATTTCAGTGACTGGAAGACTCAAACATATATGATGTAACTGCAGGACTCCAATCAAAGTGGTTCAGATAGAAGCCTGGGATCCTGACAAAATCTAGAGAAATGCACGAAAAGACATAAAAACCTTTTGAGTGCCTCTCTGATTGCACTGAACCTGGAGGAAGAGTCTTAAGGTGACTAGATGGGGCTTCTACCATCTCTCTGGGCAACCTGGGCCAGTTCTTCACCACCCTCACTGTAAAAATCTTCTTCCTTGTATCTCATTCACATAGATTTAACCAGCTCAGGGCTTTTTCCTGTAGATCACTCACACCCCTATGGGTAGATGTGTGTGCGTCTATGAAGAGTGATGCAAACTACTTCATGACAGATGTTCTGAACATCGATAAAATAACCCTTAGCCTTGTTGTGGCCTCTGTGTAACACGCTCCTTACAATTCTCTCTAAAATTTTCCTGAAGACTGATTCAGTAGAAGACACTGCTTAAGTAACGAAACACGAGTCCAGGGAAGAAAGATGAAATACCTGAAAACACAAGGGAATCTCATTCTTATGGACTGTGTCAAAGGATTTATCTGTATGAGAGCTGCAACCCCAGATCCCACCAGTCTCAGGACCTGATTTTGAATGGTGCTCAGCACACAAAGCTCCCGTATTTCCTAGTTAGAGCTGTAGGTGCTCAATACTACAAATAACTAAGACAATCTTTTTCTCATTGAATCCAATGGCAAAGCTCTCAACTGACCTCAAAGGGGCAGGATCAGCTGCCAATGAACATTGACACTGATTTAAATAAATAAATAAAGGCAACCCCATTCTTACAGTTTGCATAAGTGCCCATATCCTGGGAAAATCCCAAATAGCTTGTGAAGTGGAACATTCAGCCTTGTAATGATTAAAGGCCTCTTATATGGCAAGTTCTGCGGCTCTCACCACTCGGCAGTACAGCAAAAATATTCAAATGACACCATGGATGTACTTGAGGAGGTGCCCTTTTCTTTGCCACCATGTCACTGAATATTTACATAGCAAGGCTTCGGTGTTGTATCTCTAACATAAGATGTAGTAATTCATTAATTTGCTGCTTTGTTTTGAAGACACAATGCACACTTTCTAGTTTATCCCACCTCGTCTTTCCTTCTGTCTTCAAATCTTGCTTTAGAGTAGCCAGCTTTTCTGCATAGCTCTTCTGGATATTTCTGGGAGGGAAAAACAAACTTTCAGAAATAAGATTTGGAAAAGTGCTCACTCTATGTCAGAATTGTAGTACGGAGCTTCAGAATTTCCCTTCCACCAGCCAAGATGCTGAGCACTTACACTAGTTAGAGAGAGACAATATGGTACCCAGGAGTCACATCTCAAAACCCTGCACACATCATGGAGTTCAACCACAGCTGCGAGTTAACACACGTTGTTTCTCAGGTTGGAAACAGCAGTTTAAAATAAAGAAGCTCTCATTAGGAACCAAGGGAAATGCAGGAGTATTTTTTTCAAGCCAGAAACGATAAACAAATGCAAAACACAAGAACAGATGTTTCAGAAAGGAGCAATTAGTCTAATGTCCTAGTAGGAAGTACTACAATAGAGTGTTTTCAGAAGCAGAACTTCTGGCCAGATGGACAGATAAATTGATTTGAACTTCTTAGTATGCATTTTCTAGTGTATTATGGGTGGTAAATATTAAAATGCATGAAGTTTATAGATATTCAAATATTTGACTTTGCTAGGAGTTGGGGACATAAGATTAATTGACTGAACCTTTTTTATTTTCTCTCACAAAGGACGACGATCCAGCAGAGAAGAAAAGCTCTCCCTTTTGCCAGGATTGCCCTTCTTGCATGACAGAATTTGATTATTAGTGTACAGCATCAGGCCTTGATCTCCTGATTTTCCAGCAACCAGGCTAGAAATCCCAAGGTGGGATATCTGCAATACACTTGGATGGGGCTTTGAGCAACCTGGTCTAGTGGAAGGTGTCCCTGCCCATGGCAGAGGGGGTGGAACAAGACAATCTCTAAGGTCCCTTCCAACCCAAACCATTCTATGAACACACACATGCCTGCCCTCACCTATGCAGCATTACCCCACGTTTTTCTACCACCTCTTGCTAACCGAGAGCTGCAATGCTTTGGCCATGCTCCTCCCAGCCATGCCCCACCGCACAGGGCACAGGATGTCTCTTCTGCTTAGACTACACAAGCCAGAGATTTCTTTCTCAGAGCACTTCTGTGCACAGGTCAAGTCTGCGCTGACTTGGATTTATCCGAGTAAAGCAGATTTTCTCAGATACCACCATAAAAGGGTAGTACCACAGCACGGAGTGCACAGTCACAACCATGTGTGAAGGTGTACGTTCTGCACGCCTTCAATATCCTTCATCATTTGCACGTTCATTGCTTGGTGATAAGATGGGTGACTGGCAGCTAACCTCTTTGTTGTGTGCAGCTTCACACCACCCTACTAGTACAGTTTATAAACCCGTCTAACTTCCCTATCGAGTGTTACTTTTCAGTCTCTTGAACCAGCTGAATCCTGAGTAAACGGTGCTGAGACCATCTACGACTGTCAATATTGAAAGATTACATACTGTAGGCGTTCTTCAAGATTTTCAGTTTCTTTCTCTAGGTTTTTCTTTATCATCATATGATTTGCCAGAAATTCAAGCTTTCATCCAATGAAACAGATAATGTCCCCAATCTACCAGAAGAAAAAAAGGAACGTTAGAAACATTGTCAGAAACATGACCTCATGTTAGAAACGTGATCTCACTGTGTAGCAAGAAAAGCCTTAGTCATAAAATCACAAACTTAAAAAAAATCTGTATTCCAAAGCTGACGGATAGACCTACTTTGCCACCAGCTCGTCCCTTTTTATAGCCCAGTGTCGTTCTTCTTCCAGTACGTGTTCATACTCCTGGCACACAGCTTTGTTTTCTAACTTCAGTTTCTTATTCAGGCGTTCAGCGTTGCTTACATCTTTCTTAGTCTGGAAATAAGGACCACAGATGTTAGCTTATTGTTGTTTCTGTCTCTGTTTTAACCTAGTAACATCCTGTACTGCTAAAGTGCCTTTCATAGAAAAATCTTCACCATGAATCAAGATTCACACGTGTGGTGTTAACATGTATGGATACGACATCAAGATCGTAGTATCACAGGATCGTTCTGGTTGGAAAAGACCTTTAAGATCACCAAGTCCAACTGTTAACTCCGCACTGCCAGGTCACCACTAAACCATGTTCCTCAGCACCACATCTACATCTAAGAAATTTTTCCTACTATCCAGCCCAAACCTTCCCTGGCACAGCCTGAGGTCATTTCCTCCTTTGGCTTGTGACTTGGGAGAAAAGGCCGACACCCACCTTGCTACAACCTCCTTTCAGGGAGCTGTGGAGAGTGATGAGGTCACCTCTGAGCCTCCTTTTCTCCAGGCTAAACTACCCCAGGTCCCTCAGCTGCTCCTTATCACACTTGTGCTCTAGACCCTTCACCAGCTTCACTGCTCTTCTTTGAACACACTCCAGCACCTCAATGTCCTTCCTGGAGAGGGGCCCAAAACTGGACACAGTACTCAAGGTGCAGCCTCACCAGTGCTGGGTACAGGGGGACAATCACTTCCCTGCTCCTGCTGGCCACACTATTGCTGATACAAGCCAGGGTGCTGTCGACCCCGGGCACGATGTTGGCTCATATTCAGCCATATTCACATTTCTGGATCTTCATTTCTACGGTCTCATTCAAACCTACCACTCTAACACAGCCTGCAGTCCGTGTGCTGTTCCCAGACACTTGCTCCAGCTGGAGGTAGTGACTTCCACTCTGTGGAATACAAAGATTGATGAAGTGGAAATGGGGAAGAGCTAACAGTGAAGGAGCACTGGGATGGTGGGCATGCAATATCAAGATGGAAGGAAGCAGGAGCCGCGGGACCTGGCTGAAGAACGCAAGAGCAGAAACATGGAAGAGAAAAAGGAAATAGGAAGATGGTAATTAGGGTTGTGGTTTCTGATGGTAGGACTGCAGTAGAAGAGCAGGTGAGACAACCATGGGATGGGGAGAAAGTGGCTCCATCCTAGTGCTGCCTGAAGTCTGTATGGCAGAGTTTTTAATGTGCCAACCTCTTGTTTGATGTGTATACCTCTGGAGGAGAGGTTATGAGCATAACTAGGAAACCACCCCGTTTGTGGTCTACATAACAACAAGAATCTCAGGCAGCTGGCATTTCTTCACAGGCTCACCAGATGGAATGCCACCACTAGTCAGATTTTCCCCACATGCAATAGAAGTTAATAATAATGTAAAACAACGTGGAGCAGGTGAGCAAAAACAACCACAAAAACCTCACACTCAGCTTTCCAGGCCAGGAACCCAACCTCATCCTTGTTAATATATCTCCCTGCAATCCTCCTGTATACAACTCTCTGCCCACTCTCTCACTCCACATGTACTCCCTCCCAAATCAACATTCTAATCTCACAGCCCTCTATTCCCTCACATCCCAGCACACAAGACCACACCCTCAAGTTCACCCCAACTCTCAGTGTCCCTTACGTCTTTCAACAGCAGACCATGGCCTCAGTTGAAGAGATCTTGCCACGACCCAGGCAGAATAAACACAGAGGCCACATGTCCTTCACGTGTTTGTCCCCCTTTTCCCTGCTCACGCTCACCATGCACAGAGGCGCAGGCAAATCAAACCACCTAAGGCCCCTCACATGTTACACTTCATGCAGGCCTGTTCTCAGAGTGTTTCAACAAGACGAGGTCTAGTAAAAACTCTGAGCCAGAATAAAAATAGCCCTCTTACCTTTTCAAGATCCTTACTGAAATCCTCCTTTTCTTGGGCAGTTTTTGATGGTAAAAGCAGTAACTCGGAATCAAGCTGAATCCTACTAAACAAAGCAAAGTAGACTTATTTAGGAGGGTATTAACCACCGCCAAAATCTTAAAAATTAATAAAAAAGTCAGTAAAAAAAACAAACAAAAAATATTCTCAAGCCCCTCCAGTGAATGTTACCTATGTCTACATACGTCTGAGCTTCATTCCATTCAGGTATCTTTATTCATTACTTCCCTCTGATGAGAGTCAAAACTGCAAAGAAGGTAAGGACATACCCAGCTAGTAGGTTTTCTCCTACAAGACGGTGAAATACAAGCCAAGGAAAGCTTGTGGGGAGTGGCAATATTTCCAAGAGACAAACTGATAGGAAAGGTAGACAAAGAGAAAGCAGGTAGATAAGTAACCAGCAACAGGTCTATAGGTTAATAGGGGGACGTTTGAGCATAGAGTTAACTTCTTGCTTGGAGGAACCTCGTGCAGTTGTACGGTTCACAGGGTGCAGTCAGAGCAAGGGAGAGTTGCTTCCTTTTTCTATCCTCTATACAAAACAGAGGTCATGCAAGAAGCATGAGCTGCTTAAAGGAGCGTTTGAAGAATCCGATACAGAGGAGAGGAAGATATCAAAAAGCAAAAAGAGGGACAGAAATTCCAAGCATCTTTGTAGTCTTACAGCATACAAATATAGAACCAGAAATCCACACTGACCAGGATTTGAGAGTGTGTGCAAACACCGTGAAGGAAAAAATACCTTGACCTTTCTGTAACTCAACTGCCTAACTCATCTGTTACATCAAATAGAACAAGCGATAAGAAAGAGGAAATGGCCTCAAGTTGCATCAGAGGAGGTTTAGGTTGGACATTAGGAAAAATGCTTTCACTGAAAGGGTGGTAAAGCCCTGGCCCAGGCTGCCCAGGGCAGTGGTGGAGTATAGAACCAGAAATCCACACTGACCAGGATTTGAGAGTGTGTGCAAACACCGTGAAGGAAAAAATACCTTGACCTTTCTGTAACTCAACTGCCTAACTCATCTGTTACATCAAATAGAACAAGCGATAAGAAAGAGGAAATGGCCTCAAGTTGCATCAGAGGAGGTTTAGGTTGGACATTAGGAAAAATGCTTTCACTGAAAGGGTGGTAAAGCCCTGGCCCAGGCTGCCCAGGGCAGTGGTGGAGTCCCCATGCCTGGAGGGATTTAAAGGATGTGTAGACGTGGCGCTAGAGGACATGGTTTAGTGGTGACCTGGGAGTGCTGGGGGAGTGGTTGGACTTAATGACCTTAAAGATCTTCTCCAACCACAATGATTCAGTGGTTCTGTGACTTAAGACAGACAAACACTTCTAAACAAATACAGACATTCACAACACTGAGCAGCTACAAGATAGTAGCACAAAGAACAGAAAGACAATGCTTCTGCTACGCTCAGGCTATGAAATTCACCGTAGCCCACTGCTCTGTTGTCGTCACCACATCGTAACTGTTTGGACCCCGGAAACTGGAGTATGGGCAACTTCCCTAGCACAAACATTTCTTCTGAAGTTAATACTCAGGAGAGTAAAGACAAGCAATTTATAACTGCCTCCAGGATCAAGGGCCACAGCCAGCTGCAGCTCATTTTTTACAGTAATTACATTGTTAATTAATGGCAACTTTCATTTCATTAAGACATTAATGAATTAGTTCTGCCATCAAGAAAAATAGTTTAACCCAAGATTCCAAGAACTCCTATTTTCTTCTTTGTGGGGATTCTTAGCTCAGCCTCTACAGGGAAATGGATTCAAACGAGAAGTTTGAATCACCTGGAAGAGTCTCACGTTTTTTTCCCATCCCTTTGGTCATATAACCCTTCAGAAGGCCTATGGTGGACTCAGAAGAGAAGCAGCTATGGCGCTAGCCTGGGTAATGCTAAATTGAGGAGCTCCACGGGTGTGACATAGGCCCGTGGAACGATATTTGGGTTATTTTGCCTATTCACATCATTTGTGATGCTTTGCCTCTCAGGTAACACACAGGAGAAGAAGCTTTCGTGTCACAGCGAATGTAAGTATTCGATGATAGGGTGATGATAACATACACAGGGAGTGGTAACTGAATTCCCTACCACGCATATGGTTAGAATAACTCTAGCCCAAAGTGCGCTGTTTGAGTGTTTGCTCCCTGGCAGCTCGATTCGATAACTCCACGCAGCCTTGACTGAGTGCTTGCTGAAGCCAACAGAAAGATTCCCACGACACAAGTCATACACTGCATAGAATTGACCTGGTTCTTCTTAAATACTGGGGGAAAATTCCCTCAGAAGACACTGATGCAAAAGATTTAATTTTATTCTTAAGTCTAAGAATACTTACTTCTGTTCTGAGAGTGCCAGCATGTCTGTCTTCTTAAATTCCAGGGTTTTTTCCAGTTGATTGTTTTTTTCTTTCAGTTTTGCTATGAGTTTTTCTTCATTAAATATATCCTATAAAAAATTATAACAGGCTATCTCAAAACAAATGAAATTTCCAAAGCAGCAGATAATTAATACCTTTACTGCCACCGGTCTTTTTTTTTTTCCAAGATTTCATAGTATCTGCGTGAGACTCTACTGTTTTCTAGACCCTCTGAGATTTCACAGTCAAAGTTACCACAGCTTGCAAACAAAGAATACTGAGGAAGCAGTGGTTAGGGTTGCGTTTAATCACTGAATGAGTAAAAAAGAAAAAATCAATCCAGGTTGGTAATAAAAACCCCTTGAAATGTGCCATTTAAGGGACCTTCCCTGCAGAGTTAAGTCAGGTACAATTCTGGCATTTTTACCAACATGATACTCACTCAGACAGAAAGGACTTTTACTGGGAAGGCAGCAGTGCTTCTAACAGGAGTTGGCAGGACTGGGGCAGAAAACAGTGTTTTACACCTGAGTTTGGCTCAGCTGTTACACAAGTGTTAGTTTTGCAGTGCAGTTGCTTTAAGTGGCGTGGAGGTAACTCCGCAGATGTTTACGGGATGTACATAGTTCGAGTTACCTCTGCAAGAAATCTCATAAAAGAAAGGATGATGACCCTGATCTTTCCTTACTGTTCTCTGAGAAGTTATCCCTGTAACGGGGGAGAAGCAGTGCCAGAGCCGGCAGGGTTGACCTGGAGGCCAATATTAAACAGGCGGCAGATGGAGAAAACCCTCTTAGCTCTGACTCTCTGGATCCTGAGCCTCCTTAAAATGATCATGTCCACGGTGTGGAGATAGTTACACCGCTGAACGCATCCCCAGGCAGATGAGCCTTGCTTATTTTAGTTTCTACAACACTTTTCCAGTACAAACTCTTTGGTAATATCTGAACAGAGTCTTCTTTTCCAAATTTCTTCCTCACATATCAGAGTTGGCATCCACTAAATATCTGTCGATGATCATTTCTCTTTTTCAGCTAGTCCAGTCCTCCAACTAGCTCCACTGGAGGCATGTACAGGAGTGGGATCCAAGTCATCCTCTCACCGGCTTTTTTTCAGGTAGATGGGTAGACTGACCAGCACAGAGTAGCCAACCGTTTCATTTCGCTGGTTTAAAGAGTCTATAGGGACCTTCTATTTCTGACGACAACTTTATAACCGAGTAACTTACATGAATCATGTCAGACAGTTAGACATCATGCAAGCTTATTTTTCTTCTTAAAAGGTGGGGACTACATTCCTCTACAAATTCCCCTCACTTTGACCAATTATGAAATTGAATTTTGATCTCTGCACTAATGAACCAAAACAATTTTGTGTACAACTTACCGTTGAATTTAGAGTTATCAGACGCTGTAGGTCTAACAATTTTGTGTTCAAGAATTCAAGTTCATGCTTTTTCTCGGAATTTTTTGCCTCTTGAGTATCAAGGATTGTTTTAATTTCTCTTGTCTACGTTAAAAATAATACAATTAATTGAGCATTGTACTGTGCATTATTTTAAAATTTATATTAAAAATCTGAAGCCTTCCAAAATAAAAGGAGCACAAAACTGACACTGGAAGAAAATAATTTTCTGCACAAGCCACAGCTATATACCAGATGACAAAAATCTCTAAGAAAAATAAACAATAATTGATTAATGTACGATGCAAATTAGGACCTGATCTGCCAAAATTTCATGGGATTTTATTCCAGTGTTGAAACCTGATTGTATTGTATTTTCTGCCAGAAAGTTTTCTTCTAATCTGATCATTTGGTTTTGTTATCATTCGGAAAAGGTATCAGATACAGCTGGAAGTACGGCAGAATATAAACCAGTAAAACCTTCTCTCTGAGCTTGCTGGAAAACACAGGTTCCTTTATTTAAAGCAGTGAGCCTCGAGGGGTTGAATTCCCGGGGCTTGACTATCTGTCCCACGGTCAGTCAAAGCACCGATACAGCGAGGACATTCTGAGACGTGCTGCTAGAAAACACAGTTCACACACCCTACACCTGGGCTGTGTGCGTGTTTGTGCATGTGTGTATACGCACACACAGCACGCGTGTGCGGGAGCCGTACCACGCGTGTGCATCCAATGTCAAGAGTCACTTTTCTGTTTGTGCTGCTGTGGAGACATATGCCGGCTCTGCAAGGGCAAAATACAACATCTGGAATAATTTCTAAGGTCATTTAGGTTTTGGCACTCTATGACTGCCTGTAAAACCGTGAAGTACATTTCAAAATAACTTTACCTTTTTATCACATTCTTCTCTCTCTTTTTCAAGTTCACTCAGTTTTTCCGTTGTTCGTTCTTTCAGTTCTGCTAAGGCAGCCTTTGCCCTGGTTATTTCTCTTTCTGTCTCTCTTATTTTATCACAAGTTTCAGTTAAGAGAATATTTGTGTTAACTTTCGTTGCCATCCTTTCATTCAGCAATTCTGCTTTTTCTTTACACTGTGTCTGCAAGTATTCTTGTTCCTCACTAGAAAAAAAAAAAAGATGAAAATGACTTTTCCTACCATTCATTCAGCTCAAAGGCTTCGTTCAGTTGTGTGTGGAAATCAAACCTATCCCTACATCAGCAGCCATACATGTAGCACTATAAGGCATGACACGCAGGGTACCTGCGTTGAAGACCACCTCAGACCTTGCATGCCAATGAAATGCATTTCAGTTATTTCTATTTTAAATTTTTCCATGTTTTACTTTTCCACGTCTCGTTCCAAATGGAAGGGCTGCTTGCAAGCACTGGAAGAATGAAGAAAGCAGGCTTCCCCCAAGACAATGAGCTGTGACTTATTTTTTAACAGCTCCAGCAGAGTGGCAGAAGGTGACAGCAACATGAAATCCAGCAGGGAAAAAAAATAAATATTTCTCAAGTCTCTGTATCCTCTTGAGGCAACTCTTGAAGAGGAAGGTGGATCTCTAGCACAGAAATCCAGAGTTCATTCTGCAGTTCTTTTTTTACCTGAGAACCCTGATTTTTGTCTGTAGTAGTTCCTTAGTTTTAATTCCTGAAAGAGAAAACTCTCCCTGCCAGTGAGAGCAGCAAAGCTGCAGGCAGCGTTCCGTAAGCGAGCTTAGCAGAGGGCAGGCAGCAGCAGGCAGGCCCTGCTGGTCGAGAAGCAAGATCTGAAAAACCAGGCTTGCTGCTGCAGCAAAGGGTTGCCTAGGAACCTTGGTGGCCAGTGCTGCTCACCCTGTTTTGACAACATTTCAGTTCTCCTTAACCATCTCACCAGCATGAGCACGTACCAGAGCGCAGCGTTCTGTCTCTCGCAGAGGGCTTGCTTCTCCTCCAGCAACGCGATTTCATCAGCGATGCTTTTCAAGGCGGACTGCAGCTGGCGGATCTCGGCAGCGCTAGATTCACGTGCAGCTGTGACAAGAGCTAAAAAAATAAATGCAAGACACGCAGAAGCCTCTTAGCTGTAAAAAGGTGTATATGAGATAACGCATCAAGGGATTGATCCCTAACCTTCAGTTGACTGCTATGGCCCTGTCACCTGGTAGGGGATAGCTGTGATTCTAAGCCACTAGCATCCCCGAAATCACACACTTCATTTCAGTAGCTTCGTCTTACCATGTCTTCCTGGAGTCATCTGCTTTGATCAGTGAGAAGAGGCCTGCTGTGTTCTCACAGAACCAGTGCTCTTTTTCATACTATTTCTCTAAGAAACTCCCTAAACACACAGTGAGCTGATAAAAATTACCCCTTCTCCCCCCCACCAAAATCTTCCATGCAACCAGCTCTGGCAGCCGGGGACAAGGAGCAGGATCATCTGGCTTGAAATTCAACAGCATTTCTCCCTGAAAAGCCACCACTGTGTAAAACAGAAGAGCCTGCGCTGAGGCTGAAGCTCCTCTCCGCAAGGGCGATGTACTACAGCATCTCTTCAGCTTCTGAGGTAACAGTCACATTAGTGTACATCCACCCCCACCAAAACACTTCGGCAGTGCAGAACAGGAGCAGCTAGTAACAACAACAACGAACCGCATAGGAACCGCGTGCTACAGGCAGAGAGAAGGCGAGAGATTAAACTTGCTATGAGAAAGTATTCAACAAACATAGAACATAGCTGGGGAAAAAAAAAAAAAGGAAAGCTCTGGTTGTTGTTTCATGAGGAACCTAAAGCTGATCTAAACCCATAGTACTCAAAAAGGAGGAGCCCCGCTCCCCCCGGCCACCCTGCCACCTCGCTGTCCCTCCTCCTGTGCCACCACTAACGATCAGACAGCCTTGTGGTCAGCCAGGGAAAGAAGGTCAGCTCTCTTGTCTCTCACAAAAAGAAGGAAGCCTGCAGTTCATCCAGGTCAGCTCCCTGATCAACATCCTTTGCTTTGTGTCTACGGTGCAGATAGAAGGGTGGTAGCACAATGTGCCTTGGTCATCTTAAAAGTCAAGCCACACCTGAGAAAAAAAGAGCTCAAGCTTTATTTTCATCTAGATACCTACATTTACGCTAAAGCTTTAGCCTCCCTTCATAGCCAGTGGAGAGAAAGAGACAAGTCCAGCTCATGGTTCTTCTGACTTGCTTTAAACACCTGTTCTAGGGTGAGGTGAATCATGCCTAGAAGTGCCTCTTCCTCTTCGCTGTCTAAAAGAGACAGTTGATAAGCATTCAGGCAGATGAACCCCACCCAAAGGTAACGTCGCATCAGATAAGGCTTATCCCTACTTCACGGAGGCAGAACTTGGAGCACTCCAGTGCTCCATCTCAAGCACCACAAGGCAGCCGTGACACAGCTGGGATCAGAACTGGACACTGCAGCTCTCCTGTCATTCCTCTAGTGCTTGTACATGGTCTTCAGCGAAGGTATCTCTCATTTACACTCTTACATGAGAGAGTATCTTAGGTCAGAACAGCATCATACCTCAGCAAACACCTACCTCTGTGCATTCATAAGTTACTAGTGAAAGTGATTTACCTTTAGCAGCAAGACTTATTTTGTAGAATACTTCAAATTGTTTAACTGCTCAGAAAATTCAGTTCTCTTGTTTTTTCAGAGCTGGCGAAGTCAGTACTACCTGTCAGCTCTTTCATAATTTCTCCTGGAAAATTCTGGATTCTGAAGCGAAGCTTGCTGTTTTTTATAGTCTCCTCTTCCAGGCATTCAAAGGTCTGCCGTCGGATTTCTTCCTGACGATTAAAAAATCCACAGGTGAGAACCAAGTAACACCGCAAATGAAAAAGCTCTTCTTCCTTACAAACCCATCTCTCTGGTTTTTCACTCAGTTGATACTGGATATTTTCCATCGATAGTTATATCACTCCCCTTGCTCTCTTTCCTCCTTTCTTTCACCCTTCAAAATAGGAAGTCGCTTGTTTTACAGAGCGCTAACAAACCTATGTAGCTCCAAGAACGGCTGGCTCCTGACTGTTAACAGTCTTCAGGAAGTGGTGACCTACATCCCTGCTACAGAAGCTGTGCTGGCCGTGAAGGTCTTGGCTGTCAGCTTCTGCCATTGTGCATGAAAGGTGCTGTTTAAGCAACAGAAGAGCTGCATTTCCCTGTGACCTGAAGCGATACTGAAGAACAGGGACTCTAGCTGGCCTTGAGGCACACCGGAAAGTCATCTTCAGGCTCGTGGCTGATGGTAGGGAAAAAGTCACGTGTAGAGCACAGGTGGAGAGAGG
>NW_010404198.1:3855-5209 GCF_000710305.1 Buceros rhinoceros silvestris | reverse complement strand
GAAAGAGTCACTTGTAGAGCAATGGTGGAGTAAGAGAAAACAGACAGAACTGATTGTGGGAGAAGCCCTCAAACAACTGAATCCCCACAGATGTGTGACTGAGACTTGTAGAATTGTTGATGACGCCCCAAATGTCTGGGAAAAGAATCCGTTTCTTAAATGGGTGTTACCTTTAGCATCACAACTTATGCAGAAAACCAATCCTCTCCTTCTCCTTCACCAGCCGAGACACGGTGGGAGGAAAAGATTCTGTTGAATTCTACTGTCTACAGAGTCAATTCTATAGGCACGCATATAAATTACTCTCATTTCCTCGGGAAGATGAAATATTTAGAGGTGTAAAATAAATGTGTAAAAGGTTTTAATTTCGTATGAGTTACATTCTCAATTAGCTGAAGCAGTGAAAAAGAAAACAGCTTTAGGATTTCAGCACGTTATATAAAGCATTCATCTGATAGATTAATGCAGAGGCGGTCTGAAATAGATGATTTAGGGGCCCACGGAGGGAGAAAGGGAAGTTTTACAAGATTTACACCTACCTAGACAAATACATTATTTAGATACTTTTAAAATACCTTCTGTTGGAAGCCAGTCTGGCTTTGCTGGCTTGAGGTCTTACAGCAAAAGTCAGCGACCTGCGAACAGCCACCCTCAGCTCATAAGTGCTGATAAGTAAAAGCCCTGATTAACACTCACAACGCGATTGTTTCAGGAAAGACACGCTGTTAAAAAAAATCCCTTTGCACCTAGTCACAGGACAAACCGCCCGCGTGCCGAGCTCGTACCCTCTGCAGAACGCACCAGCGCGCGGGTGCGTCCCTACAGCAGCCCTCAGAGGGAAGCGTTATTTCTCTCCCTTGCACTGACACCGTTAAGACCCTTATGATCTAAAACGCTCTGCATGAGCAGGACCTTTGCTCTCAGGTCATCTTTGAGATGCTCCTACCAAGTTGCTGTAGGTTCAGAGCTTTCAGTGTTTCTATGAAGACACAGTAGACTTGGGAACAAAAGTTTAACCCTGAGCCCCAGTTTACTCTGCTGAGCGTAAGACCCTTCCTCTTTTGACTGAAGACTGGGCACACCTCAAGTTTCACTAGCTCCTGGGATAAATGGCATCTACTGCTCCCGTCAAAACACGAGCTAAGGCTTGGATCAGCTGTGGGATCTAGACTAGTCAGCCTGACTTTGTTTTAT
Organism: Buceros rhinoceros silvestris; assembly: GCF_000710305.1. NCBI lineage: Eukaryota > Metazoa > Chordata > Aves > Bucerotiformes > Bucerotidae > Buceros > Buceros rhinoceros. The sequence goes on along the minus strand of NW_010404198.1, from coordinate 4,015 downwards.
TGGTTGTTTCTACTACAGCCAAACTTCTGCAGGCAGCAAAGTGCACCAGCTGGCGGGTGCTGCACCAGCCTCGCTGCAAACTGCCTCTCTCTCTCTTAAGGCAGAATATAACCCACACAAGGGAACACTTCGTAAATTTAATCTCATAGGTACCAACTCT
>NW_010404198.1:340-3781 GCF_000710305.1 Buceros rhinoceros silvestris | reverse complement strand
ACCAACTCGTTCCCACATATTTGAGACTAAATATTAGATTTTTCTTACCAATTTCTTAATAGCAGCAATAGTATCTTCAAGATGCTGCACGATTTCCTGAATGAATGCAGGGTCTTCATCGTTCAAGTGTTTTTCTAAATGAAAAATACAGTGAAATTAAAATGCATAGTTTTTAAGATTCAAATATTGCTCAATTGGTCGGCAAGAATTATTCTGAAAGAGAAGGGTTTATTTTTTAATTATTTGCTAGATCTGTTTTCCCTCGTTCTAAAGTAGGTCAGCATCTTTCTCACTCCTCCTCCTCCTCCTGGTGCACAGAAAAAGCAGATTCACAAGTGGCATACGAAGTCCACAGGACCTGGTAAAATTCACAGTCACAAAATGCTTCCAACTTAAATTCTGCAGAATTAGTCTTTTAAAGGAGTCACTCAGAGGAGTGTGCAGGGGTTATTACACTGCAGTAAAAGCTGTGGATCAAAACCGTTTCCCTTTAAGCAGGGTGTAGCTAATCGCTAGAATTTTTCCGAGCAGTCATGGCTTCATTATGTCTCTTTGCAACTAAAAATACTAATCCAGATTCATCAAAGCCTGAAGTGAGATCTACATTATTCCAGAAGCTACTCTTTGTATTGTTAAATTTAATTTAGCTTGAGCTAGAATAATAATTGCAAGGCTTTGAATTCATCCAAAAGATTATTTTAAGTGTTACAGAAATTTTTTGATACCCTGGTTTTGTAACAGAGGCTAAATCCTCATGGAGGGGGGAAAAAGAAAACTCGTAATCCATGCGTAAGTGGCTCTGTGGTGACGAGGCACCCAGCCAGCTGAGCTGAGAGCCCCGCTTTTAATTTGACCTACTAACTTGTCTGAAAACCAACAACTGTCCCACTTCACTGGGATCTTTATCCGGAGCTGGTGGGACCACAGGCCAGGAGCAGCCGCTGCCTCTGCCCTGCCTGCCCTGGTGGCGATCACCTTCCAGCACCGCCTGTCCTGTGAACCATCAGCAGGAGAGATGTCGGAAACCAGCACACAGCAAAGGGTGCAAGTCGAGTCGAGAGCACAACTCGCCCCAGCTTCAGCAGTTAGTTAGCAGTAATTCCAGACAACTCTTTCGGATGAAGCAGTCGGAAATCACAGCCTTTTTACCACCTTAAAATCAACGGACTACGAGCTACTTTTCTCAGAAACATAAAAATAAATAAAGGCATATTGTGCGTAAATGGAAATCCATGTTAAAATCTATTTAGAGTTCTGCTTGTGAAGACTTTCTTCCAGTCCTTTAGGTCTCCTTCTCTCCAGACACCCTCGGATTTCATTTTATCTATTTGATTTTCTCTCCTCTTTTGTACTTACAAAATCTCTCAAAATCTGCATTTCTGAGATGAACGTCTCCTTCAGAAAAAAAATTGAGACAAAGGATCCAGGTATTTTCAATTTTTCTCTATGCCTGTTATTAAACCAAAACCAAATGCCAGCTATAAACTAACATTCATGAAGATTGAGTTTCTCAACTGCAGAATTTTTCTATTAAAAAAAAATCCTTCTAAAAAGTCTTGCCATTTTTTCCTATATGCCGCTCCAAGATTCAGCCAGCCTTTTATCCCGCCACCTTCACTGCCAAAACCCTCCTCCTAACCAAACCTTCAAGCCTTTAAAAAGTGACACAAAAATCAAGGTGATATGCAAAACTGGTCAGCTCTCCATGTTCCATCTCCCCTGGCCGCTCTCATTCAGTGTCATGGGCACAAACTTCTGCCTTCAGAACAGCATCAGTTCGTCCTCCCGGAACAGGAGAGCAAGACTTGCAAACCACATTCCTAAAATCTACAGTCACTACTTTGTCCCACCTTGAAACCCCTCTTCAAGCCCGCCCCGACCCCTTTGGGTGTGGGGTAAACTGCAGCCCAAGAGCGGCCAGGAGGGCAGAGCCGAGGCCACGGACACTCCCTGGTGAAGTGTTTCCACACTGTCTTAGATCTTGTACTTTGGCTTACGTCGCCCCAAGACATCTGTCTCATCTGTGTTTGCCTTTTTCTGACCTCTAGGTCAGAAGCTCTTTGGGGGACATGGTGCTCGTGCAGACTTTGGAAGGCCACTGTTGAGATAACGCCCTGCAACTCCCCTCCAAGGCAGCAGCAGGGAAGCTCAGGCCCTAGTTCCACACCGTCCTTAGCCTGATGGCGGAGGCCTCCAGAAGTCGGTATTTTCTGGGATACATCTAGAGCCATAAGCTTTGCCCAATTCTATATTTGTTCTACTTACAGGAAACCAGTTTTGTTAGACAAGAATAACTTCCCTGTACGATTAAACGGATTTGACAGCGATGGAAAGTCTTGAATGTTCTGCATTTGAAATGATCACCAGAAGAGAGTGTTCCCCCGCGTGGAATCCATCGCTTCAGACTGCTCAGCCGTAACACACGTCTGCCCCTAGCTCCAAAAGAGGTTTTGGAGCCAGATAAAACTTGTTTGAAATGCATCTCCTGGTACTTGGTTTACTTGGTGCTTTTTCCTCCGGGTAACTTCATTACTCAGAGCGCAGCTTCCTTCTTTCGCACGATGATTTATCGTCCCTTCTAAAGCAAATTTATCCCGGTTTTGGTCATTGCTTCCTCTCCTTCACAAAGGCCTTCGCACCAAGTTACTGATTGCTGAGTAGTTCTGGTTTTGCATCTCTGTAATCCATCCAGCTGCCCTGACAGAGGTTGTGTATCTTACAAGAGACGCTGTGATAAATGGGATTCCAGAGGTCACATTTATCTTCCCCGCAGCTCCATAAGCAGCTTATTGCCTGGTATGGCACGGAAAAAAAATTACCATTCAAGACAATCCAAGGGCTTCTAACCTTTCAAGACCTGAGAGGAATGAGTTTGTGCTTGGAGCATATTTAAAATTTCCTGCTGCCTTGAGACACCGTGCCACATGCTCACTTCGGAGGCTGAGGAGACCACAGGCATCTGTCTCGCCCACCTGCCACAGCGCCTGAACCACCGTGCAAAGTGCACTCGCGTTCTTATTGTGCCACCAGGCTCGCACTGGCAGGAGGGTTTTTCTCAGTGCTGCCTTGTCACGTCAGCTCTGGTGACAGCGAGAAGGTTTGTGTCGCAGGTAGAGACCGCAGCTCTCCGTGAAACCTCTCTTTTTACGCAGGGTTTCCAGCAATCAGGTGTGGTAGAAACGCTTGAGGAGGGAAAACCCCGTCTGCCTTCACATACCTGCTCGCCGAGAAGCCCTGGGAGTCCCGCAGAGGAACCAGATGGCCCCATGTGTGAGAGTAAGACCGAAACAACAAGGAGGAGACGCAGCAATAACCCTGGCAGCCACCTCGTTCAGGAACACAGGGGCTACACGCGGCTCTTCCCCACCGAACGCTCACAGCGACTCTTCCCTTCAGACTTCACGTCTTCCACCGTAACCCCGGAAACCAGGCTGCAGGTGA
>NW_010404198.1:0-226 GCF_000710305.1 Buceros rhinoceros silvestris | reverse complement strand
TGCCCCCCCGCGCCCGCCGCAGCCACGGGGTAGCACTGGCCGTGCTGTTTAAAATGGCAAAACACGGCAAGGCACAACACTGCCCGTTCTGCCCATCGAGCCGCGGCCCCACGCACCCCCGCAGAAGAAAACACGGGCACGGCGCGACGCTCGCATCTCTCCCCGCTTCCACCCGCCCGCGGCTGGCGGGACGTTGTCCCTGGGGAGACCAGCCCCGCTGCCCCGT
>NW_010404197.1:28842-35739 GCF_000710305.1 Buceros rhinoceros silvestris | reverse complement strand
AGGGAGAAGGGCGCTGCGGGTTGGCTCGGCTGCCGGCCACTGCGAGATGGAACGCGTTCTTCTGACCAGCAGCAGACATCTGGGTGAGCTCTGCAGACACCGGTGCTTCTAACCCCGAAGCCAGAGCTGGGGAGTGAGGCACCTTCCCGGCTGGAGGTGTCTGTCCTGCCCTAAGGCAGGCTCTCCGCCGAGGTAATGCCTGGCTTTCCACAGGCTGTTAAACGTGTTTGTTCATCCCAGAGACTGACAAATCGTTAAAAGCTGGTTCCAATTCCAGTGCGAATAATGTGTTTGTTCTTTGTGGGGTATAGGGCCGGGATTGAGCTTCTGTATTTGGAAAAGCTAGAGGCAGTGAATCCTGCCCTTGCTGGCTTATCGCCTTCACTTGAGAGCATTTAGAAGGGTGTGAAAAGAACTTGGTTTATGTTTCGACTCCATTTAAGGCATGTGAGTGAAACGCGAGTATTGGGGCTCCTGAGATACTCATAAAATACAAGAGGTGGGGGGGAGTGAGATTCCCCCCCCCCAAGAAGCATTCCATGTGTTTGTGAATATTTTTTCCCCTTGCACTGGAACATACTCTTAAATGAGGGTGTAAACCTTTTTTTTTTCTTTTTTTGGTATTTCCAGTAGTTGTGGTGACAGTGGTGTGTCAGGGCACCCTGCAGAGAAACAAGCTTTGTCACCATTTCCCAGGCTTTGAGCTCTCAGGTTTGCTGCGGTAATTTGCAGATTTGTGTCTCAGGGGTGCTGCAGCACGTTTTGCAAAGCTGAGGTATGGGTTTTTTTAATATTGCCTTAGAGCTTGCTTATTGCATCATTGAAGACAGGCAGCTGTGAAAGCTGGAGATGAGAAGGAAGAGCTGAAGCTCTGGTAGTGGGTCAGCGATTCAATCGCATTGCTCGTAAAGAGTTTCTTCTTCACCCTCTCCGTGCAGAGAAGACCTAGGGTCACGCTGCTGTGTAACGTCCCTTTACCCCTATTACTGTCAGCAATTGCTGTGGCTTCCAGGGCAGGGTTTTATCATGCTTTAGACTGGAGCAGAAACCAGCTGGTGGTGAGTGAAAGTTGTTCACAGGTGAACACTCCTGGCTTGTTCAAACACAAACCAGGTTTGTTTTCCTTGGTTGTTTTCAAAGTCTCATGGCATGCTGACTTTCCCCAGCAGAATGTGAGACCTTTTTCCCCTGTTTTATAAACCTCATGATGTATTGTTATGGCCGAGATAAGGAGCATATTTACTGTCTCATTAAAGGACTTTACAAGCAGTGTTAGAACAATTGTGGTCTCTGTAGCATATAAAATACAGGCAGACACCAAGTTTGAAATTCCATCCTTGCATTTACTCTTGATCAGTATCTTTGTTTGGGTTCTGCATACCTTTGTTGTCATGACCTCATGGGACATAGATGTAGCTTATTTCTGTTCTTCCTGATTTTTAAAACAACAACATACACTAGCTGAAAGCATCCCATAACCTCAAAGACTCAAAATACTCCATTCAGCTGGATCTCGCGATTCACTGTATAGGGCTTGATGTGAGTTGGGATTTCGTCCATCGGTGATCTCACCAGGCATGGCCTCCTCACCTGGCGGGTTTTGCCCTTCAGCTCTGGCCTAGGGTTACCGTGCTGGTCACAGAGGAGGTGGAGAAAAATCAAACATGGGCGAAAGACAGTTCATTCCAGTGCAGTCGAGATTGGAAATCAGGGCTGTGCAGTGTCTGCAGCGGCAACTGCTGAGGTGAGGGGTGTCTTTGAGGTAGGGGTTAACGGGTTATAGCTGTAACTGCTGATCTGACAGCAGCAGCAGCTGGAGGAAATACTCACCTGTGGAGTATCTTGAGCAGCTGTTGGGTTTTAAAAAATTTATCTTTATTTGCATTAAACATAATTTTCTTGTCCCTCCCCGCTTCTCTTTCAGGTCCTTAGAGCCCACATATTGCCGCTGACTAACGTAGCGTTTAACAAATCCGGTTCGCGGTGAGTTGTTTCCAAAGTCACAATACGTAATCACTAACTGAAGTTTTGTGTTTAAGTTAAATTGTAAGGGAACTTCCGAGCTCTTCTCTGGCTGCAGAAAGAATTCAGCTCTGCTGCTTGTAAGCCACTCCCAGTGTGATTGGGGGTTAGATTTCAGCCCTCTCTGGGAGAGCCAGTGGGAGATACTAAAAACACAGTGGCTGAGACCTAATTAACATAATTTTTTTCTTCCAAGCTGATGGTTTGTTGACAGTTACCATATTTCAGAAAGAAGCACCTTTATGGTGAGAAAGGGAATATTACTAAAAGCTAAATGAGTCTTTGACATAAATTCATTGGGACCTTCACGGTAGTGGAATTTCACATTAATTGATTTCACTGTGAGCATTTGCCTAATCATTTTTTCCTTCATGTCTTGAAAGCAGCAGCTTGCTTTCTAGTTGAAATACATTGAAGATTAGAAACAGCTTAAAGAAATGAGTAATATTAAAAAACAAAGTAGAAAAGGAGCCTCTATGGTCATTAATCTATATTTTTGAGAGAAAGTGATTTAGGGTCTGAGACGGCGTGGAAGTAGCTCATTTGACTATGCACCAGCATGAAGAAGATACTCATGGTGTTCAGAAGTTATTTTCTCTTTGCTTTAGCTTTATCACTGGGAGCTATGACAGAACCTGCAAAGTATGGGACACCGCATCGGGAGAGGAGCTGCGAACGCTGGAGGGGCACAGGAACGTGGTCTACACAATAGCCTTCAATAATCCCTACGGGTAAAGAGACGTTCTCTGAGATGGATCGTAGCTGCTGATCATGTTATTGTGCACACACAGGACTGTTACTCAGGCTTTAACAGCAAATAGACTATCTCAAGTTGAAAGGGCTCAAATGCTGAATGGGGAAAGTTCGGCTGTAGCGAATTGCCCTGGGTCGACGCTGTGTGATCTGTGTAAGAGACACATTCAAGCATGTTTTCTGCTATAAAATGAAGTTTAGACATTCAAAGCATGAATTTCATTATCTATTCAGTGTCTTGAAAAATACAGACATGAGTCAGATCAATATATTGAAACACAGATTTATTTTAATAGTATGTGCATGGTCAGATTGTGTTCCGAATGTCGATCGCTCTTCACTGCCTCCATGTAACTCTGCGTGAGGTGAGATCCAGTACTCAGGACAGCTGGTGTGGTTTCAGCTAAGGAGAAGGAACGTTTCTGTCCTGATGAAGCTGGATGTCTCCGCTGGCTGGTACCCATCCGTTATTACTCACGGCCTGCTTTAGAGGTGCCGCGGCTGTTGAGCTCTGTGTGTAAAACCCAGAGGGTGCCGCTGTGTGAATGTCAGACAGGAATCTCCCTGGTGCAGGAACAGTTAGAACAGCAGCGTGTTCAGCGGGGGGAGTTCCCTGCAACTGAAGCTGACTGTCCTTTGCTTCCTGAGGAAGCTGTCATGTGCATGTGAACCGTTTTCTTCTCTGAAAAACAAGATAAATCAGTTCGTGGATTTATCCTGAATCTCTTTTCAGTCAGATGCCCTATTTATCAGCTGTCACAGTTAACATCAGGAAATAAATGTTAAAGACTTGTTCTGACACTGTTTGGAGCATTATCATTTCCTTCCAAATGAAGAGACACTTCTGTGCTCACAGACAAGCTCAGGGCTTAGAAACTAACCATGTCTGCTAGTGTTTTCCCTCAGTGTAACTTCTGTTAGTGAAATCCTCCTCCAGCATCTCGTAGTGCAGCAGAATGCACTGAAACGCCTGCAAGCTTTGATGGCTGGGGGTTGTTTCTGTGGATTCTGCTGCCTCTGAGGGGTTTTTTCTAAATGTATTCTTTCTATTTAGTGACAAGATCGCCACTGGATCTTTTGATAAAACCTGCAAACTGTGGAGTACGGAAACAGGAGAGTGCTTTCATACTTTCCGAGGACATAGTGCAGAAATCGTGAGTACTGGTGGACATTTCTTATCACGTTACGTTTCCTCACAGCACCAGTGGTGGCTATAGGTGCCAGGTTGCCGTGAGCCGGCATGCGAAGGGGCAGCTGTTCTGCTGCTCCTATTCACACGTTCTGATCTTGTGAACATTTCTGCCCTGCAAGAAAAGATCGTCTGACCGAAGTCTGTACTTCACGTACAGGACCAGGTGAAGCCACAGAAGAATGAATTTCTGAAATTTTGAGTGTGTTAACCAGGAACGTGTGGGATGCTGAAAAGGCCAAAGAAATATAAAACAAAGGTAGATTAAGCTTAAAAATGCCTGGTTCCCTTTCCAGTGCACAAGAAGCCCCGTTAGCGAGTATCTTGATGGACAGCATTCCAATTTGAGAGACTAAGGCAAATCCACTGAAACTCCTAATTTCAATGCAGAATACACAATTTTAACGAGAACAGCTATACAGTCCGTATTGTCATATTAAGTCAGACTTTTGTTTGTTTAAAAATGCAATTTCTGATTCATTGCTTTTGAGAAAATGCATATAAATACTCTCCTTTCCCTCTTTTTCCATCCAATGTTTCTTGCTACAGGTATGTATATCATTCAGTCCCCAGAGCACATTGGTGGCGACTGGCAGCATGGATACCACCGCCAAGTTATGGGATATAGAGAAAGGAGAAGAAGTGGTCACTTTAAGAGTACGTTTGCCTTCCTTATGTTTTCCTTCGGTGTAGGTGGCCTGTGGGGTGAAGAGGGCGTTTCCTCCTCCTCAGAGCCCCCAGCAGAGCACAGAGCAGTGCAGTGTGTGACCCTCCAGCTTACAGGTGCGCTTACATTCCTTCTGCCAGCCCCTCCACCAGCACCAGGGACAGCCAGGGCTGTAGTCTGCTGTAAATGAATCACCCGATTTCAGTATCTGGTGAGCAAATGTGACTCTATTTAAATCAAACAGGGACACTGCACTGGTGACATCACTGGACAATTGCTCACTGCTAGGTGATGGGCCTGACTTCTTGCAGTTGTTGGGAGATTGACTGTTCCACAGTCCAGTAGATCTTTCTGTCAAAATGATGATCTCCTGGCCAAGGCAGTAAATAATGTATTAAAGGGTTATAGAGGGATTATGCTGCTGAAAAAGAAAAGCTACATATGAAACTACGTTAATGGAAAAGTCATGGTTTGTGTTCTCATACTCCTTTTAAAAATCCTCTTAGGGACACACAGCAGAAATTATTGCGTTGTCTTTCAACACCACTGGAGACAGGATTATCACTGGCTCCTTTGACCGTACAGTGGCTGTCTGGGATGTTGGCACTGGCAGGTACGAAAGTACTCGTAAATACCACGTTATGTTGTATGTTTGAATGACAAACGAAAGAGAGAGCGCTGAGCTACAAATCACAGACTTTGTGTTTTGCTTCATTCCGAGCATGTGTTCCTGCACCTCCCCACGTGTCACCCTGTTCCCTGGGTTCTTCTGAAAAGGAATGCTGCTCCTGAAAAAAAGTGCTTTTGTGTGTGGCATTTCACAGGCCTGATTTCTGGGTTCTTTCTAACTGTGTATCAGGTGGATGGTGGTTTCTGTGAGGTGTTCCACACGCCGCTATTTATCCTCCTTGTGGACTGAATATTGAGGTTGAAGCTTGAAGCCTGGAGTGCCTTTTTGAAATCTGGAAATTTTACATTAAAACTTTTGTTATTAGGTATTTTGGGTGTTAGGTGTTACAAAACAGCAATCTTGATGGCTAAATAATATGTTCACAAAATGAAGTTTCCATGGGTTCTTTTCTGCAGGTCAATCTTTGGTTTTGCTGTAAAAAGGTCCACGCAATGACAACGGTGCAGGCCTCACGTTGTTAGAAAGCAAAAGGAGTAATTCTATAAAACAACAGGAGCGTAATCAAGTTTTTGTTATCATAAGCAAATAGAAAACTCAGTTGCTCAGGAGGTTTACTTTGCTGTTCATTTAGCATGTGTTAGTTTAGCTGCCTTACGTGTCTTATGCAGCAAATAAAAACATTTCCATTGCTCAAACTCATTTGGCTCTTTTTCTAGTCGTTAGTTTATCCATTAGTTAAAGCTGTTTTCTATTAATGATGCAGTGATATTAGCATGGTGATATTAACTTAATTTACTAATCCTTTAATATATACATATCAATTAATCTTCTTGGGGTTCGTTGCCTTTTAGGCCATTAATTCATAGGCAGCAATAACGGCTCATCACGTCCTCTCTACTCAGCTAAAGCGGAGGAATTGAATGGAACTATTGCCAGTCTTGTGCAGAGAGAAGTTTAGGAGTAATGAGGATTAGGAATCATATTTCAGTGAGGCTGTCGTTTGCCTGCTGCTGGGGAACGTGCTGACATTCATTACCTGATTAAGTCCCACTTGATCTTCAGTGGATTTTCTAAAAGGTTTAGATGATGGGGAGTTTAAAGACCAGCTGTCTACAGTTCGGTGAAGTGGGATAAGGGGAGAGTAATGGGGGAAAACCTGCTTCATACGTAGATGACTGGCACTGGAAATTCACTGCGTTTCACGGGAAATACATTCACTAAAACACATTTGAAAGAGAAGGGGGGACTTTTCCACTGTATTGCTTACTGCCTCTCTGCCTCAAAGACAAGAAATGCAATTGATGTGGTACTGGACTCCTAAACGAGCTGCACCGCTCCGTTCAGTTGTTTTAATGGATGAAATGGTGAAGACTTGACACCTTAACTATAGCATTTTATAAACTTACTTATCAGTTATAAACGTGTATCCAAATACACTCTGAAAATGTAAATTCTCTTTTTTGTAGGATGTTACATACTTTAATAGGACACCGAGGAGAGGTTAGCAGTGCCCATTTCAACTGGGACTGTTCGCTCATTGTCACTGGATCAATGGACAAAACGTGCATGGTGAGAAAGTGGAGTATGTGCTGAATTCAGCCCCTGGATATGTACCAACGTGTCTTCTGTAAATGG
>NW_010404197.1:19016-28755 GCF_000710305.1 Buceros rhinoceros silvestris | reverse complement strand
AGAGCGTTATTTTAAACTACTACATGTAATTCAGTAAAGAATTCATGCAAAGCCTACCAGCTTATTCGTTTTGGTAAAGTTCAGTTAAATAACAATAGATATTTTAAGACTTGTTTAATCAATACACTGAAATAAAAAAATACATCAGCCTTCATTAAGCTGACTAAACCGTGATTATTGATTATTATGCAGGTTTCATGTTAATATATCGTCAGACATCAGAAAGGGCTTATACCTGTTGCTGTATGGATCAGCTAGATATCGATCAAGTAGATTAGTCAAAATAAGCAATAAAATGACCCTTATTTACTGCAGCTGTGGAACGCTATGACTGGGACACATGTAGCCACATTAAGAGGTCACAGTGATGAAGTACTGGATGTCTGCTTTGATTTTGCCGGCCAGCGTGTTGTAACTGCCTCTGCTGACGGTAAGTGAAGTCGTGGGACTGCTGCAAGAATCACAAGGGTAGCAGAAAATACCTTTGGCCTTTCCCTTTGGTTTTGCTCTGAGTGTAGCTTGATGAAAGAGGAGTATCATGACTTGAAACTATAGATCAAGCGCTGTCTGTTGTGTTACCTAGACAGTTTGGCATTAAACTCAAGAAGTTTTCCCCAGTGAACATTTCCTCATTTTCCACGCTTTAATCAACTCAACATGCCTTTCCCCTTTAACTTCAGACTGGCAGGGGAATGTTTCACTTCTGTCGGAAATGTCTTTTAAATGTTTAGGTAAGTAGCTTTTGAGTGATGTTTGATTTGGGTGGCTCAAATCTAAGATTACATGAAAAAGTAGTTGGAATTTTAATGGCAGGTTTGCTACTAGGCTTTCCACACCCAGAGAGAGAATACCCAGTGAAGAGGCAGTGAGAGAAGCAGTTGTGGTTCGTGATTGGCATGCAGCAGTTTTGCATGCTTGTTATTTTTAGGACTCGCAAGAGGTAGTTTCCTGTCTTCTCCGCACAGTGTTCTGTCTAGCGCGTAATGACAGTACCGTATGATTGTTACACGTGTGAGTGTTTGGATTTGCACTTCAGAAACAGGAAAGCAGGCTGGGTGGGGGACCCTGGCTGGATCGGATTCGCTGTGCTGCATAAGTAAGACGATGTGAAAAGTTTCCTGAAGTGTAATCAATAGCTTATTAAATACGATTAATAGCTAATTTTAGAATGAATATCTGAATTGTAATGAAAGCTTTCTGACTATATTGTCCACGCATTCTGAAATTCTAGGCTTCAGGAGTCTATGTTCTACGTGGACGTTTGTATTCACATTTTGCAAGTTTGCCAGCAGAAACCATTCAGAATTCAACCTTTTCCAAGCAGCTAACAGACCCTTTTTGACATATGTTATCCTTGGGGGAAACTCTGTTAAGATTGTCTTCTGTTCCTTTGGAACTCAAACCTGAGGATGAGGTCCTTCCCACTGTATTGGACTGTTCCTACTGAGACATGGGCTCAAGCATGACAGTCACCAATGGCTCCTCTTCTACCACCGCAGGATCTGCAAGAGTCTATAGCACGGAAACAAAGAAGTGCATTGCAAAGCTGGAAGGGCATGGGGGTGAGATTTCAAAGGTAAGTTCTTTGCGGTTTGCACCTTTTCTTAACTAATTACATGTGACACCCAATCCACCAGCTATTCCCTGACACAGGAAACCCATTAAAGAATGTGGTGGTAAAATCATTAATAGTTGTGTCTGAGAGGTCAGGCTAGGAAGTTATCCTCACTAAAAGAACATTCTGTTCCACCACAAGCTATCAGTCAGTGATTGTTTCTAACTCCCCACTTCTGAACTAGGACAATACTGAGCATACTACTCTGACAGGCTCCAAGAGCCTTCTCCCTGATGCGGTGTTGTTTGTGGTTCCATTGCTTAGCCCTGTGGCAGTCAGCAAGCCAATGAAGAAGGCCACCCCTCTCAGGGTGGATACCTGGCTTTCTTAACATCAAGATGATTCGTTTTCCTTTTTCTGAAACACTATATGGGGTGGGTCTCCACAACTTGTCCATACTCCTTCAAACGGATAGTTTTCACTAGCTTCCAGGCTACTCTGCCCAGTCCCTGCTGCTTTTGTTTGAAGAATTTGGTGATTGAGAAATCAGTATTTTGAAAACAGGATGGTTCTTTGTGAACATAAGCCACACATTTTGATTGTGTTGCTTTGGCTATTCTGCTGTCTCCACTGAGGGAGTATCAAGTTCAGAAGGGCTAGGCTTTCCTCACTTAGCACACTCACTGCGATACTCCATGCTCAGTGAAGATGCGCCGGGAAGTGCAGCCTGCCCCCACACTGACACATCGGGGCCCTTGGTGCTGGCATGGTGTCTTTGCTGGAGGTGAGATTCTGCTCATTCATGAGCCTGTTGAAAGCTCGTTTCCGCAGATGTGCTGTGGAGCAGCTGTCGCCTGGGAGGGTGATGACATGGAAATCAGTTTTCTCGGGAACAAACGTTTTGCCCTCAGTGATTAAACAATTTTGTGCTATATAATAAACTTGGTATTGTCCAGTTAGTGCTATAAAAATACATCTGATTATCTGGAAAGGCAGACAATTTTGGTGATGAACACTTAACAAGCAGGAAGATGTACTACCAAATGAGCTGCTCTCCGTGGATTTTTGGTATTTAATGTGTAACTCTACCAAATATATATAAAATACGCATAAATTAGCATAGGAATAATGCTAACATTTAAAGTTGTTACATTTGTAGAGCATTTGTGATTTTGGGGATAATGCTCTGAAGTCTTGATCCTATAGCAAGGTCATTGCATCCAGGCCTTTGTACACGCACACAGTTTTCAGCTGCAGGAGTTTGCCAGAGTGACTCTAGTGGAATAATATTCTTAATTTTAGCTGACAAGCTGAATGAACGAGTTGCTGGTTTCTGTTTTCATCTTTTAATGGCTAGAAATGCTTCATGTTCTAGGCATATTCTCTGGCTACGGCGGGTAAGTCTTCTCCATATTTGTTTTAAAGGTGTGTTTCAACCCAAAAGGCAATCGTATCCTAACAGCCAGCTCTGATAAAACAGCCCGACTGTGGGATGCTGCTACTGGACACTGCCTTCAGGTGTTAGAGGGTCATACTGACGAGATATTCTCCTGCGCTTTCAATTACAAAGGCGATATAATCATTACAGGTAACAAACGCATTGAGAAACATTCGAAGTCTTGTTATAGTAAAAAAAAAAAAAGAGCTTGAAAAGTTTCACGGGGCCGTATCTCAACTGCAGATTCCAGCAGTCACTTAAAATACAGTCCAGAAAAGCTAGCAGCTCCCTTTTGAACTGAGGCTCAAGCACATATGGCCACGAAGAGGTGTGCTCGAAGGCTGGGGCACAGCCCCATCTCTCTGGGCAGGCACTGGCACCAGAGCAGTGACTAAGCCACTTTCTCGGCGCATTGCAGCGAGGGAGGGCCGGGTGAGCAAATGGCAAAACTTTTCAAGCAGGAGCACACCTCTGTGTATTTGGCACTGAACTCCGGTCAGGTTTCGTTATTTTCGGACAAAAAGTTGTGGGAGTGGGAAAAAACGTGAACAGAGTACGTATGATTGCTTCGATCCTTTGACTGAACTAGCACAATGTGGGGTGCAGGATGATCCCAGCTGAAAATGTTGCTGAAGGTCCTGCTGCCTCTTGCTGGTTGTGGATGGAAGAACCTCCCTCTGGCTCCTTAGCATTCTGGGTAGACGGTTGATGTAGGTCTAACAAAATCGGATGAATTGTGTGCCACGGCTAAACGATTTCTTGGCGATGTGTGTTTATTACCAGGAAGCAAGGACAACACCTGCAGAATATGGCGCTGACTGAAGAGAGCGTGAGATCTGGTCTGGTGTGTGCCCACCTTGTGAGTGCTCTAGTCAATAAACTCGGTCTTTTAGATCTGTCCGCCTTTACCCTCTTTGTTCGCCTTCAGCTTTGGTGAGGTAGAAAATTTCCCTCGATGTGGATGGGTGCGACTTTGCTGATGTCTGGAGATATGGAATCACGGAACAGTAGGCGCTGGAAGGGACCTCTGGAGTTTGTGGTAGAACCCCCCTCCTAGAAGTGCTGTCAGCCAAACGGGCGGCCTGGGACTGACGGGGGTTCGAGTATCTCCAACGACAGACTCCACCGGTCTCTCAGCAATCTGCGTAGTGTTTGATCACTAAGTAGAAGAAGTTGTGGGTTTTTTCCTTGTGTTTGAATGGAATATTTTCTTGTATTTCAACTTGTGCATGTTGCCTCTTCGCTGGGTACCAGTGAGAAGAGTCTGTCTCTGTCACTTCAGTCACCTGAGAGGAATCACGATTAGTGTGAGTGAATCCAGCAGGATGCCTCTGTTTCTTTGTGCGTCTTTTTTAACTCGTAACCCTTTCAATAAAAAAAACATACAGCCCAGTAGTACTCTCAGGTGTGAAAGGGGTGTTGTTATGCACTAGATCTGAGTACACGTGTATAAATTTTTTTTGTCGTGTAATAAAGAATTAAGTTAAAATGCCAGTTTTGCTACTTTGTGTTTCTGGAGAAAGGCAGCAACCATTTGCACACTATTGCGTGCACGCCGCAGTTATCGCCCACTCACCCCTTTCACTACATCTCTCCATTTTTCTGTTCCTTTCTGCTCAGTCCTCACTCTACCATTTTCACCTGAGGTTAATAAAACCCAGTGTGGGTAGTGACTCCAGCTCTGAATCCTGCCCCAAAGACTATGGCCAGCATGAAGAAGCTCCACGCACCAAAGCTGGGAGCTGAGGATCACGATGTAAATTGAGAAGTGGGTGAGGAACACCTCTGAGTTATTAACCATAGGGTTAAAATGGGAGCTGGGGCCGGGCTTGCCCTTGGCCAGTCATTGCCAGCGGGTTTCACCTGTGCAGAGCTCACCCACTTCCCAGCAGAGCAGCTGACGCTGCAGTGGCTCCTCACAGGGGAGCAGTGAAGGAGCAGAGCTGATGAGTCTCTTCCAGCACCCTTAGAAGGAGGATGAAGAGGCAAAAAGGTAGGACTGAACCGCGTACATGTGTTGAGTGAGGGGTTAAAAAGGAAGAGTGGATGTGTGCAGCTGAGAAGGAACGCAAAGGTGTTTTGTTTGTGTTCTAGAGCTCCAGCTGGTTGTGGACTTGACTCAGTGTTGTTGCATGTAGTAGGAGGTTACTGATGCTGATGTGTCCTGGCTCTCTCTGTCCTGGTTGTCTGCGGTAGCGTGGTGTTACAGGAGAGCCAAGCAGTGTGCTGCAGGTCACCTAGAATGAAGCCTTGCCCATCAGTAAAGTGGGTGATGTTACTGTTAGTGTACGCTTGTGGTGTTTCCTGCCATCTTGAGCAAAAATGTGCGATACCAAAAGTGTGTCTTGGTATCGGAAATTGAGAGGGGCAGGAAGGGCAGTGCAGTTTGGAGTTACCTTGGGATCACCCAGTGTCCCTACGTTAGCCTGTACCTGTACGTACTGGTGTGGCACGGGGGATTTACAGCTGGCAAAACTGGAGGAAACCATGTGTAATGAAATGTGTACAAACGCTGCTGCGTGTTTAAACTGAAATTTGTCTTGCTGTGTTACCATCACAAAGTAAAAAAATTCTTTGGAATGCAGTTAGGAAGTAGATTTTTTTTTTTTTTTGCTTTGTCTTTTGGGTTGCGTTACTTTCTGCTGCCTTTCGCTTCATACTGTGCTAATGATTCAGTGAATCAGGCATCTGAGGTAGCTTTTGGCTGTGAGTTTGTGTCCTGTTTTTATGTGCAGTTGTGAGCGGAGGTTTCATGGACTGAGCACTGGTCAGGGAGACCATCTGGGCTCGGCTCCTGGCTCTGCCAGACTCGCTGGGTGAGTTGAACTGCTTTCCAGGCTCCGTTACCCAGCTTTCCTGCTCAAAGGTGAGGTACTTCCCCATCTGGTGTGATACAAGGTGTGCTGGCCTGGCACCTCGTGAGAGCCTCAGTCATGCTCCAGGTACCATCACACGAACGCTTTGATGTTGGGCTCCTGCACAGCTATGTCTGCTTGATAAATGACTGAGATACGTGTTAGGGGCACGCCGTATAGATGTATCGTCCTGAAACCACCCTTTGTCTCGGGTTGCAGCGCAATCCCTTTCTCTAACTCCGCTTCAGCCCCTGCCATCATGATAGCGCGTATCTGTGTGCTGTCTCTTGTTTCTGCCCTGTGGACCTCTGAGTCCTCCCAGTACGTCCCTCTGTGCACAGACAAGTTTGACTCCCTGGGAAGGAAGCCCTTAGCCTGAGTTCTGTCACTTCCCCAGGACAGGATGTGAATTTTTCGAGACAAGGACGAGGATTTCTCTGTAATCACACGATGTGCGCTTGGGCACTTGATGTTTGCTTCTTGTGCCTCTTGAGACTCAAATACTCTCCTGAATGGGGGAGGAGAATAGTGCTCATACCACTCATGTTTCAACACTTGCATTTGGCAAGAAGTTCTTTTTTGGCTCCTTCTGTGTGATCACCTGAGTTTCCTGGGTAGTTAGTGAAAGGATATGAAATACCTCCCGCTTGGCTGCAGGTACTGTCCTGTTTTCAGCTGAGGCTGGGAGGAGGAGGGCATGGCATCCCTCAGCCAGACCTGCCTTCTCTGCCAGTTGTTTGAATGAGCTGGTAGTCCAGCTGCTTGGTTTCAGCCTCTGTCGCACTAAGCGCTGTACAGCCGCAGGGTGCTGCCGCGGGGCCTGTCCCCCGCGATGACTGGCTTAGAGTGGCCTTGAGGAATGGGGCACTGTGAGTTTGCTCTGACTTGGACCACGGTTCTTAAACAAGCTGGTATGGACGTGCTTCCTCTCAGCTGAGCTTCGTCGTAGCTCGTGTGGGCTCTTTATTTCAGTAGAGAGGTGGGGTTTTCCCCCACGGTTTGGCAGTCAGAGAGCAGGGTTCGTGGTGCCATTCCTGTGCTTGTCTGTCACGCAGCTCTGTGTGAAACCAGGCAGGAGGAACAGTAAAACTGGTCTCTCCGGAAAGGAAACTGCTGAGTTTCATAGGGTAACTGCACACAGGTGACTTTTTATCACAGATTTCAATAAACTGCTTAATTTACTTGAAGACACTCTGAAAATCTTCAGTGTTATGACAAAATTGAGGGAGATTACAGCTTTTAATCTTCTAATGATCCCAACATTAAAAGCACCCTAAAGAAAACCAAACTAAAAATGCTATTTTTAAATACTTAGGTATTTGAGATAAGTCGTGTCTGCGTTAACGTATCTGTAGGCCAAATTCTGCTTATCGCTGGGTGGGTGGTAGAGTCAACTAGGGAGGCTTTTACCTAAAACTCGGTGTAGTATGACGTTCTCATTTCTGCGTATTTAACGTGGACTTTACTCAGCCCTTTTTAACGGTGGACAGTCCTGTTCTGATTTCCCCAGCTAAACACTGGGTTCCTCTTCTGCTCGGCAGCAGGGCAGGACATAGCTGTGCAAACTGAAACGAGCAGAAGACACCCCTGTTCCTCCGCCTCCCCACCCCTGCCCTCCTGCGCGGGTGCTGCTGTGGGAGCAGCTGGTGAGCACTGGTGGGGGTTTGGTGTGCCAGGGCTTGCTCTTGGCAGTGAACATGTCATGTCTCTCTCTTACTGTGGTACTGACTGATGAAATCAGCCTTGTGTCAGCTGGAGGAACTGTGGGACTGGAGTCAGGCCACAGCCGTGGTACTGGGGAGAGACCCGGGGCTTGCTCTGATCTGCTTTGGCCGGGGCCAGGGGTCAGCTTTTCCATTCAGAAGCAGAGCTCTGAGAAGCAACGGGGGTAGCAAGGAAATTTCCTTTAATAGGTCAAAAAACCTGCAAGCACATTCATGAACTTTTTAGGAAGGCGACGAGGACGCACATTTTAACGTAAATTTATTTCTGAATAAATTGCCACATGAAGAACTACTGTACAGAGAAACTGCATCACACCGTTACAACTCTGTCATGGTATTTGTGCTTTGTAGGATAAGTAAACATTGATTCTGTCACAGCAAAAAATAGTATACTGACGGCTAGCTGGATTTGGTTTAAAAATAAACACACTTTCCCATTTATTAACTTGGACAAAGCACTTTCAGTCTCTAATACCCGGTGCTTTTCATGACCTTCCAGCCGCAGGAGCGCTGAGCGCCCTGTGCCGCTCGCGCTGGCGGGCGCTGGGGTGCTCAGCAGCTCTCCGGGGCAGACCCAGGGGCCGTGCAGGTGTTCGGTGGATGCCACAAGCTGACCTGCACCGCGGCAGGAGAGCGGCCTCCGCTGCCGGGCATATGCTGCAGGGCAAGTGCAGTCACTCCTCTGCTTTTGTGTTCCACGGTGGGTTTGGATCCGCTCGCCGTCTGTATTTCGTAACACGTGAGTGCTGCAGCCATGCAATTCGAGGAGTGGTTTGAGAGACAAAATTGAGGATATGGCTCTTTTTTCACAAATTATTTAAAACTACTTTAACATTTCCAAAAATATTTAGTGCAAAAGGATAGCGTTTGTCTTTTTTTTTTCTTTTTCCCCCAAGAAATATTACAGAAACATATACTGTTATACGGAAAATAAAACCTCTCTTAAATACTTCATTGGGAAAAGCAGGCAGGTTTTCTACTACACCGTGTGGGGAGAGAGGGGCGAGAGATAAATATTTCCAGAGAAACAAATGGCAGATTTCGCTTTAAAATCAAAACCAATCTCTTTGGCAGTGTCGAGAGAAGGTATCGTTAGGGGGTGACACTGGGTGACAGATCCCCTCAGCAGGGCCATTCCCCAGCATGTCTTACCAAACCATTAGATAGATGTTACCGGGGCAAGAACCACCACAGGTGGGCCACATACCTCTATCCAATCACTTTGCTTTCCTGTAAGTCATGAAAATTAAGATTTTTAGGAGATGACACTCTTTTCAGATATGCATTTCTTCATGTTATTAACAACTCATTTGACTAAAATTAAAACAGGAATTGTTCACTGCCTTTAACCCACACATAGCAGGTTAGAGAGTGCTTTTGACAGAAGCACTTCATGTAACGACTGGTACCCTCACCGGGTAGGGGCACTGAGGCACGGAGGTGAGGGACTCACGGAGCTGTGGTCCAGGATGTGCCAGCGGTAGCAACACTGACCTGTGCCATCTCCAGAGGAAAAGGAAGGAGCTTTGTGAGGGTCCTAACCGGGAGCCTGGACTTAACTCACTTGAGAACTCGAGGGCGGGAATCAGGAGCAGCTACAGGAGAGAAATAATCACGTGGAAAGGAACTACAGTGTGTTTTCAGCAGCCTTACACGGTGTTGTCTAACCACGACAGTCTAAGTGCTCCAAAGTTCTTACTCCCGAGCAGACTATGGGGGTTTAAAAAAAAAAAAATTACTGATTTAGGGACATGAGTGTCTCCAGGCATCCTGGAGCAAACCCTGTTCTAACAGTGAAACTGTACAAATACTGGTGTTCTACAACTGAGTGTTGGTGTACTGTCTCACTTGAGCTGCTTGATTTACTTGGTGATGAAAAAGGAACATTCCAGGTACTCAATCAAGCCTTTGCTGTGCAGTCCATTAACTCGGAAGGCTAAAAGTACCCCCCGCCTCCGTGCAGTACATCCTACAGCACAACACGCCACGAGTGCCTCGTGACACGGACAGACACGATACACCTTGGATCGCCCTGCTCCCCGTGCAGCCCCGCAATGGGCGCAGGCGGTTTCTGTGGAGGTTGAAGGTCTTTGCTCATTTTGTTCAGCGATGTCTGGGAATCTGAGCGTTACATGAACCACTGCTTATTTAAACGGGAACGAAACAG
>NW_010404197.1:13013-18931 GCF_000710305.1 Buceros rhinoceros silvestris | reverse complement strand
CGAAACGGAAAGGCCGCAGGGGCGGGCTCCCTTAACCCAGCTCGAGAAGCCAGTCGAACAGGCTGGGTGTTGCTGCTCTGCCTTCCTCGCTGAGCTTGCAGTACTGCACCACGGCGTGGAAGATGTCCCCCACCTTCCAGGACTTCCGCTGAACCAACTGCACGACATCTAAAAACTGAACAGAACACCGACACAGAACAGCTGAGGGTGTGGGGAACGTTCCACGGAGGTTTTGTTCAGTCAAAGCGCATGCGCTGCTCCAGGACGCCCTCTGTAAGTGGGCACAGTTCACCCCGCAGCATCGGAAGGGCTCGTTCTGTTTGTGAAATCGCACCTCTGGAGTTCACAGCTCCCCAAGACTGTCCGGATCTGAGGGCACTTTCTAAATTAGCTGCTCTCATCAGTTATTTCTGGCAGTGAAAGTCAGACCGGGGAGGTGAGCTTTCCCTGTTACCAACAACGCACTGCCAAAAGATGGAAGTGCAACTATCCATCCCGAAGAAAGAAAAATCCCTCTTCGTTACCCTGAGCTGCCCTTCAATTTCCTGTACTCCCACCTACACACCCCACAGTATTTCAAATAATCGTCCAGTACCAGTGAGAGGGTGTTCTGGGTAAACCTCTGTCATGTGGAGACATTTGCCACAATTGTGGGTGAATCAGAGTATCTATAAATTTTTTTTTAACTTCCAGCTAAGCCAGAGGTTAAATCTGTGTTCTTAAGCAGCTGTAAAATAGCCCGAATTCTGTCCACTTTGTACTTAATAATGGGCTTCTCGGTGTCAAACATCTGGTCCCACTTTTTTTCTGAAGCGCGTAAATGAAAATCAAAGCCTTCCGTTTCTTTGAATCTCACAATCAATCTCTCATTAGCTGGCTCCTGCGACGTTTCCAGTTTTAACCCACACAAGAAAATATTGTGCATCTCCAGTTAGTGTAGCTGTTTGCTATTTACATACTGGAGCCTAAACTTTTAATACGTATTTTAATGACAGTTAATAGGCACGCGATTTCCCAGAGCAGAGCCGCCGGCAGGCTGCGCCTCATTATCCCCCGGCGTCTTTCGGCAATTGAATTAGCTGTTTGCCAAAGCACGCGGCGGAGGCCGACAGCTGCCGCTTTGATGAGCTGCAATTTGGACTCTTGCTGCTGAATGCATTTTAAATTATGTTTATGATTCCCAAATGCATGCACTCAAGAAAATCAAACAATATCTCTGCGACTCAAGATGATCTTCCTGTAAAAGACCAAAATACTGATTTCTAACGCTTTTTCCATTAATTGATTTGAACACTGTGATGCCGTTTGTGAGCTGTAAGGTTGGAGCTGTTCTTGCTGACCTGGGCTAGTTTAGTCATTCCTGCAGCGCTGAGGGTGGCCCTGGGAGGTCTCTGGGCTGTGGCACTAACTAACCGCTCAGCAACAGAAATGGCCTGCGCTTCTTGAGACCGCTTTGGCCTTCACCATTGCTCGTGGTGCGCTGGCTCGGGCTAACGCCGTGGCAGGCTTCTCCGCACACTCTGTCCCGCTCTGGAAAGAGGCTTCCGCTTTCACAAGCGGGGTTGACAGAGGCTGAGCTCACCAGAGCGGGATGGAGAGCGCACTGGCACAGGCAGCACGCACTTTTTGCTAAGCCAGGGGAGGTGGTTCCTCGTCTCCACGCTGTGATGTAAAGGATTTCGGTCAGCCTGGCTTTCCAAGGAACAGAGGTGTGACTGCAAACCTCAGTACCAGGGAACACTGCCTGGTCACTGCCCAGGCTGAAATGGTCCCTCAGGGTGGTGCTAACGACAGGACATGCCTACAGAGATCAGTGCACCCTGCCTGTGCTCCGAACTCCCCACCAGCTCCCGTGCAGGAGCCCCACGGTCTCCTGACAGCGGGCAGCACCCCCGAGCTGACGCAGGTTATCAGCATCTCACAGGTCTCTTCTGTACGTTTGGGGTGGACCCGTTCCTGGGCCGGCAGAAATTCCGTTCTGCGAGCAAAAAGTGATGATAAAGCCAATGCTTTTGGCCATAGCAGATGTGGCACAAATGCGGGGGGACCCATCAGGCCCCTGCAGAACCCTGCTCTATCCCTGGCTGCGGCAGCTGGTGAACAAAGTTCTGCCCTCCTCAGAACTCCTGAGGAATTTCAGGCAGGAAATCTTGATACGTCTCGTATCATAGTCAGCTCTCACTGCCTCTGAATAGCAGAATGTTGTATGCGTGGTGTCCACATGCATGTGATGTTTATTTTTTAAGCTGCAGCTCTTCCAAAGCAGCCGTGTAAAGGACGCTGTCAGTTCTGCCCTGGGCAGTGACCAGATTCCCCAAAGCATGCTATAGACGTTCTGGAGAAGGTCTCGTGGTGATACTGATTCTTGTACCCTGTAACTCAATAAATCATAACTGCTACTGTGATTAAAGTGAATTAACAGTCTGGTAAACAATACCTTTTCGATTCTGTTTTCCTGAGATTTCCTAAAGTAGATGGTTGGAATTCCCAGTTCAGAAGCGGCTATCCACTGCAGGGTGGCTCGCAGCTCCGCGTCCGGGCACTCTGGTTCCAGATCAAAGTTTATCACCAGTAGTTCCTTCTGACAATTCGCTGTTCCCACCGAAAGCCCAGAGGTACTTTCTGGAAAAACAATCCCCGCAGTTACTGTGCAATTACCTGTGTTTACTTCAAATTGTGTGCTTTAATCGATGCGGTTCAACTTACCCTCCGTATTTTCCGTCTGTTCTTTAAGGAAAACCTTTTCTTCTACTAATTCACTTAGAAACAAACAACAACAAAGCTTATTAGTGATATTTAGGAACAGTCTACAACATCGCTTCACAATGGATAAACCCCTCCCTCAATGTAAGACCTAGAAAACTGCAAGAAAAAAGTTACCCAGGATGAAGTAATAAAACACGGAATATATTTCATTTATTTAACCTGTGAATGAGGAAAAGCAATGGGAATGGCAGCATCATTCCCCCAACAGGATGAATCGCTTGCACTGCTGCGCTGTATAACATTTCACCAGGGTGTGTATACCTGCACAGTTTGCGTGGTGACAAGCGGGTGACATCAGGGTAAGACACCGCAAGTATCATGACCTGGGCAGAGATCCTGAGCTTCCAGCGCCTGCGCTCCGCCGCGCTGCGCTCCGCCGCGCTGCGCTCCCCGCAGCCACCTGTCCAGCCTTGCTTTCTAGTTGAGTCTTTAGTTAAATACAACTATCAGTGACTTCAGCTCCTGCCGGCTTTAAGTATCTTGCTGTTTGGGTAAACTAATCCTGAGCACACCTTGCAAAAATTTCCCAAGATCTTCATCTCTTACGTGCCATCGCTTAAAGTAAGGCAGGAAACTCCAGGCATGAGGTCACAGGATCCTGTGCCTTGGCTGTGATCTGTGGAAGTACTAGCTTCTCACTCCTCTACCCCTGAAAGCTAACCAAGGGAGTCAGAAATGTATCCCTCAGAAATCCAAGGGAGAGGGGCCGCCTGTAGGAATGCGTGCAGGAGGTATCGCTGCCCACTGTGGAAATGGGGACGTTTTAACAAGGCTTGTCTCCAATTTTAACAAGGCTTGTCTCCAATTGGCAGCTGAGAGAGAATGCGTGTGGCTGCTGAAATGCGAACGCCCAGGTCTCGCGCACAAAAAGAGCCTCTCGAAAGCAGGGCAGTTGGGCAGTCTGGTAGCGAGCGGGGAAGGCTTTCAGCTGTTGCCCACCTCACGAAGCTCGCGTGTTCACTGCTCGATGCACCATCTGTACACCGCAGCAGTGGCCGTGCCCTGGCGGCATCCTGCGATGCTGGCAGCTTACACCAGCACTCAGGGGACCAGAACCTTTAGGCAGGTATTTGCACATCTCTTGGCAATTTAATTGCGTGGGCAGTAGAAACATGCCCAGAAACAACAGGCAAGATGTACTTTGGGCTAAATGATTATTATTGCTATTATTGGAGAGAATGCTGTCATGTTTTTTTCCTTTAATTGATCCTTATTTGCTTGACCTTACTTGCTGTTACAGTAGAGTTCAATAATATTTGAAGTTACTTGGAGGAAAAAGTTCCCACCAAGGGAAAGCGATACCGCCGCAAAATGTCTTCTAGCAGAGCAGCTGGATCTTGCATTCTCTTGCAAGATCCCTGTGGCCTTCCCCTGGCTGGGGCCATCACTCTGCACATGCTTTTCCTGAACCCGAGGGCAGGCTCAGCAGCAGGCGCAAAGCGGGGCTTGGCACGTTTCAGATGGTGCAAATGATTTGCAGTTAAAACGAGACTAAACATCGAGTCTGACTTCAGATGACTACTTACTTCATCCCAGGAGAAGACGGCACGTTCTCCTGATAAGTCTCCAGGTCCATAATGCCAAGACTGCTAGTTGTGCTGCTGTTGCCATTGCTGACAAAGCAAAAGGTTAAACATTAGTGCAGCCAAGCTGCACTGCACACGCCTCCAAACATCCCTTCAAAATTTACTCGTGTGCAAGGCAAAGTGAGGAGGCTGCCCCTGTCACACAGAGTTCCACACGGTCAGTTGCGCTCAGCAAGCGGTTCCCAAAATGCAGCACACCGATCTGCTCAGAATAATGAGGCTTTCATTAAAATAGGTCTAGAGGGAGCGTGCATCGCATGAGGCTGTGAACTGCAGGGGGAAAAACCCCCCAGGTGTCTATCTTCTTGTGAATGGCTTATGAGTGACAGAAAGCCCGTCTGCTGAGTCCTTGAGCAGAAGGATTATCGGTGCAGACATGTCCTGCAAAAACCCTGCAGAGGGGCGAATTACAGCAAGGCATTTGCTTGCCCGCCCTAGTCCTGAGCTGTTGGGAGAGTCCCTGCCTGTAGCCAGCAGCAGTTTCAGAGCATTTCATCACACCCCAAATGCTATCGGGGACCCGGTGGAGCCCACAGGTACGGGGACGGCCCCGTATGTTCCTGACTGGCAAAGCAGCTGTCAGCACTTTCCCTCGCACAGGAAGGATTGGTTAGGCAGTGCCTTTCCCCATCGGGTTTCCCTGAGCCCATGTCACATGCCATGCACTCAGACCTGCTGTAGCCAAAAGGCTTTTTTTTAAATGAAGAGGAGATCTCTGTCACTAGGCTTTCTTTACCGTATTCTGCCCAAATCTCGAGCTGTGTCCTTCCTTCCTGACACGTGGCAGTCCAGGTGTTGGCTGGGTTGATCAGACCCTCCTGCACACCGAGAACTGGCAGCGTGGGTACGTACCTCAGGGATCGCTCGCTGAGCTGTAAGTAGCTGCTGGTGTCGTCGGGATTGTCCTCATCGTTAGCAAGCTGGGACCAGCTGCCCGTGCTCTCCTCACTGCTGCTCAGGTGGTGGGGAAACTCTTCGGCTGCTTTTGTCTCTGCTACGACTTCAGCATCTGGTCTGCTCGGAGGACTGGTGCTGGTGGGGTGACAAGAAAGGCACACTGGGACTGTGACACAGAAAAACCCACTGGTGCCACCAGTCTTCAGGCAAACTGTTCATTAAAGTTGACCAAGCTGCAAAATTATACAAACGCGAGAGACTGGACAAGCTTCTAATTTATACATGAAGCCTGGTTGAACAGATGGTCTGAGACGTTCTTAAAAACCAGGATCTTCCTATGACTGCTATAAACAAACACAGCACAAGGTGAGCCTTCTACTGAAAAAGGCATAGGAAAGGTTTAACTTGCACGAAAAGAACTGCACTTCAGTGACCGGGGGCTGAAGTACGCGGTGTACGTTCGTGCAGAACAACAGCATTCGTCAGGAACATGCACCAGCACGACATCCCTGTCCTGCTGGTGGGTGAGAACGTTTCTCACCAGGGTTTTCTACGCTGTTAGCCCTGCAGATCCAAAAGAGGTCTAGAAGCAGAAGGAGGACAGTGTGTTGTGGTTGTGACTCTCTGGTGACTCTCAGCCTCTGGAGGAGGCCTTCTGGAGGATCTTTG
>NW_010404197.1:10512-12829 GCF_000710305.1 Buceros rhinoceros silvestris | reverse complement strand
AGGCAGGGGTGCAGCGGGTCGTCAGAAACCCAGCTGAGTGTGCAGACCAGACGGAGTTTAAAAGCACAGGGTTAAGGGAAAAATGCTTAGTAATTCCGCACCCTTGACCTGTCACACACACGTTTACAGGACATAAATATATATGCGCACGCACGCCGCTTCAAACGCACACACAAACAAAAACTAACAACTGTATTTACAGTAACTTTTAGAGCCATGGAGAGACTTACCACGGGAATTTTGGTACCCGGACAGAAAAGTACGTAACAACCCAACTTCCTCTTTTTGGAAGATCAGAAAGAATTAATTATATCACTGCAGTACCAGCACGGCAATTAGAGCAAACCTGTGGTTTTCTGGTGCTTACTGGACGGTCTGCGCTTGCAGCTTCGTGATCACCTTGGGTACCGTGATGTGGAGGTGCTGAGCGGCCGGGCTGCGGGACAGCGGGACATCTAGGTTTTTAACACAGGGCAGGCAGCACCTCGTTCTTGGTCCAAATCGAGAGAGTGGTGTGGGAGTTGCTAGCTGGCATTTCGGGTTTGGATCGTGATGCAGTGGTATCTTGGACTAGCAATGCTTTGACCTGACAGCTCCCTGCTGCCAAGGGAGTGGCTGGAGCGACTGGACGGGGTCTGCTGTGCTGCCTACATACAAGAGACTGCTCCTTCCCTTGCTGAAGGCCTCCTCCTTTTTTTTTTTTTTCCAGCTGACTACATGTCTGCTTGATATTTTGCCTGGAGTCCTGTGTGCCTGCATCTACACTAGTGAGTAAATTCATGCAGCAGGAGCGAATGAGAGCAATTGGGGCTGACAGTTTTGTGTCTACATTATACGTATTTTTAGGCTGTTATTTCAGCCTAGGCTTGGTCCAGGCAGCCGCGTCACGAGTGGTTCTAATCCAAAGTGGGAAGCATTGCCTTCCCGAGCACATCTGGTACAGACTTGTGCAGCCTCTCGGTGAGGCTCCCTTAGGATAAATCTGCGCTGTGTGCTGCAAGCAGGGCTGATGTATGGAAATGGAGCTGTGCTGCATCGCTGAACCAAAACGCTCGCGTAGGTGTAGACTCTGGTTCCCAATTCTGCCCTCCCAATCCTCTTGCTCTTGACCGCCCAGAGCCACCTCGGGACTGTGTCAAAGGCAGAGGAAAAGCTGTTATTAGAGGGCTCTTGCGCTTAGGAACACTCCTGTTTGGAGCCTCGACCGCTTGGAAGTGAAGGCATTTTCGCACTGTGTATCTTGCTAAAAGCAGGTGGCATTTGAAGGAAGAGGGAGGTCAGTGGGGGACAGTCAGAACAGCGACACTATGATAATTATCCCCTAATTGCTACCATACAGGAGAGCACAGGTTCCCTCACTTCCCGCAGAGCTTTGTCAAAGCCAAACAGAGCCCTGGCTGGAGTGAAATGAGCCTCAGAACAGTGTCTGCCACCAGCACCCGCCCTTGTCCCGGGATGACGGGGTGCTGCAGCGCTCTGGGCGACTGGCATTCAGGTGCCGTTAAAGTAACAGATACAATGAAGTGGAGTTAAAAATAGGCAATGCCTTTGGAGAGAGCCTTGCTCGTAACCTCGCAGCACCCACAGCAGTCCCAACACCCACCCTGTGCCCACCCGCTGGGCTGACACTTGGCCTTAACCAAAGCAAGAAGCGGGTTTCCCAGCAGGAGCACAGCTCTGAGGAGGGGGGCCTCAGCTGCGGTACCAATGCCACCGAATTAATTTAGAATAAAATGAGGTTTTATTCTTTTCTCTGACTAAACTCTACCAGAGAAGTCGTGAACTGAGGGAGGTGAGGGGGGCTTTTAATTACTGTTTTATTTCCCCCACTAAAGAATTCTTACCGCTTGCAGCTCCAGACTGTAAACCCAAGGCTGACCTCCAGGCTCTCAGAAGTCTGGTCTTGTTTCCAGGCACAAACAGCATCAGTTGTACGAACAGGCGTAGCAGAGAACTACAGGTCAAATTCTGCCATCCTCCATTTTACACTAACACTGACTTTTATGTACTTATTTTTAAACTCTGTTCATCTTTCCTGTCTTGACTTAAATATCTGTAGAGAGAAAGCTGACTTGTCTGCAGTATTAGATTCGAATCTCGGAACCGTGACACTGTCACCTTCAGTGGTTTGCTCCAGAAACCAGCACTGTGTTCTGATGGGGAGTTTCACGCCGTTAGAAACCTGCAGTCAGAACTCAGCCTGTTTATTTCTTTACAAGCGCTTCTTATCAACTTCCTTTATCACAACAATTTTTACTGGGACACTAAAACCAACACCAAAGCAATGTGCTCTTTGCTGTTTTGTCGCTTACCTGTT
>NW_010404197.1:0-10373 GCF_000710305.1 Buceros rhinoceros silvestris | reverse complement strand
CTGGAGGCTTTTCTGGGCTTTGATGCTCCTTCCCAGAAGGGCCACGCACAGTTAAGGACTCCGCGTCTTCCTCCGGCTCATCTCGCTGATCGGTTTCTATCTGAATCAAAGGCACTTCCCTGTGCTGACCCGCAGGGAGGCATCCGGGGCTCCTCACGGGCTCTTTTTTCTCATCCGCGTTCACTCTGTCCCTTTTGGGCTGTGCCTGACCCTCCATTGCGCTTTGGGGCTGTTTGCTCCCCAGCACGTGTTCTTGGCTGGTGTACTCGAAGGAATCCTGCTGGACAACAATTAAATTTTTACCACTTTCAACAATATTTGCAGCCAGTCTGTTTGCGTATTGTTCCACATGTGGTGGGGAATCGCTGTGAAGCTGCTCTGCCTCTGCAGCCTCTGCCTCATCTGCTATGATTTTGTTCTTGCGCATTAGCGACTCGATAGAACTTGCCCACGTCTCGTGAATCAGCATGTCCGTTATCTGGTCAGTCCTGCATCTCTGGTACAGGCAGGAGTCAGACTTGCAGAGGCCTGAAGAAGCCGCGGTGCTGACTGGCTGTACGCTTAAGGAGTCCTGGTGATGGTGGGCAAATCCGTCCAATGAATTCGCCTTAATGGGGACGTTCACCGTTAGCCTGGAGCCTGACAATCTGCTGTCGGGCACCGATGACTGCCTGAAGCAAAAGGATGATCGTAGAGAGGGCGGTAGCAAACTGCCACACCAGTCCTTTGAGTTCCGAGGGGAAGAGAGGTTATCTTTATTCTCCTTTTCTATTTCTCTTAGCATGTACCTGTAAAATTCTTCCGTTATGCTTTCTGTGCTGGACTGTTTGGATGGGCAACTTGGTCTTACGTTCAGATGACCGTTTTTCTTGGCGGCCTGTTGCAAAGCAGAGGTTAAGATGTTGTTTGCATTTTTTCCTGCATAGTAATCCAGTAATAAATCAAACCCTCTTCCTTCATTTTCCATCTGGTTCACCATGAATCTTGAAAATTCGTCTGTAATGCTTTCACAGCTCGACTGCTTTGAGACAGAACTTGTCTGGCTGACAGGCTGACCAAAGGCGTTCATTAGGCCTAGGGTATTGAAAGAGGCTTTGGAATCTGAGTCCTCCTCCGGTATGCTCTCACAGCTGGAGGCCTTGGCTCGGCTCCATCTGTCACAGTGCAGCCTGTTCCTGGGGTGGTTTGGACCTTGCCAGATGCTATCAACGACAGAGAGTTCGGTGAGGTTCATGATCTTGGCCGCCACTTCATTTGCAAAGATATTGACTGAATCTGGTGTGTCCTCAAGGTTTATAGATTCATCTACCACCCGATTCATCAATCTCTCCTTTAGCTCAGGATGCTCATCTGTTTTTCTTTTGATCTCGCTAAGTCTGGGTGCCCTGTGCTTCCGAACAACCGAACCATTGGCATGGGCTTCCTTTTTCCTCTTCACGGTTCTGCATGACAGACTCTGGGTTATCAGATACTCGTTTCCTCTCTTCCACGCACAGAACCAGGGTTGCTTCCCATTGGAGTTTTCAAGGCAAATGGCAGCTATTTCTGTTGCCATAGAGACAACCGTTTCTGCCAGCTCTTCTGCGAAATCCGCTATACAGTATTTGTCTCTCGAATGTTTCGCCTGTAGCACAGGCTGAGACGGAAGCAGGACCTGGTTTCCTAACAAGGACAAGCTCACCTGAACGTCATTACTGAGCACAGCATCGCGCTGATGCTGGGCCGGGTTTTCTGCATTCGCGGTGGCGCTAGAAGACAGCTGTTCTTGGACGCCGTGCCTGCACTCATTGCTGGCAAAGGCGTTTTCTCTGTCTGAAAACGATCTGCAGTCCTTCTGATGATGATGACTGTTACTCTGATTTGGGGATTTGTAACCATCTCGTGCGGTTCTTTTCAGGTATCTTTTCCTGGGAGACATTTTTGCAACAAGTGCGTTGTGTCCTGTAGCTCTACTTGTTGGTTCTGAATTCAGTGCGGCACTTTCCCAGCTACTGACATCCTCCACGTGACTCTGCCCTGTGTCTGTGACATCTCCAAGCTCTTTGCTAGCGCTAGTGCTGCGGGAGGTACCAAACAGTGTGGCAGCAGAGTCATCGAGGGGGCTGTGTGAAGTTTCACGTTCCGTTGCCTGTGTTGACCATCCTTCTGCTCTTGTTACTTTCTCAGCTTTCGTGCTCTCAGAAAAGAGAGGAGAACACTCTTCAACTTGTCTTATGTCGTTCATCTTCTTGCACGTGAAATAAATTACGTTAAAAAGCAACTCATTTGCTGTGTCCATGAAAATGTCTTGTGTACTTGAGCCACGTTCTGAACAGGGGCGTAGCTGTCTCTTCTTCCTAACCTCTTCAATGGAATGTCGTAGAATAATATTGGATAAGTTCTGCGCGAGTTCGTCCCCGATTGCTTCATCGGTGTGTGGCAGCCGGGGCCTTGCTGCCGTTTCAATAATTTTTCCATTCATGGATTCCATAAAATGCCCTACGTTTTTGTAGGCATTGGGTTTTGTCAGAATGGCCGACGCCTCTTTGAGAAGCGCCTCTGCAATGCTGTCGTTCAGCTTCTCCATGCTGCTCCCTATCGCTATGCTGCAGTGCAGCGTCACGGCTGCGGAGGTCTGAGCAGCGGACAGAAGTCCACTCGAAGTTGCAGGGTACTTCTCCTCCTCTGTCTCCCCCAGGCCACACACGGCTACGGCACTTGCTACTTGAGTCATGCCACAGAGCGCAGATGGAAATGAATATTCTGTGCCAGCACAGTCTTCCAGGAGCTGTGAAGGTGCTGCGTGCAGCTTTTCTTTATCAACCGTTCCGCTTTTAGAGTCTGGGGCTTCTTGTTCCCATCTGAATTTTTCTGCAGCCTGGGGGCTGGAAATGGTTCCAATGACAGTGGCTGCACAGGCCAGGGCCACCTCTAGAGCACTCTGGCTGTGCCCATTAGAATGTTCTTCCTCCAAGTAATCCGAGGCTTCGGCAGAACTTTCTGGCTCAGCCCAGTGGCACAGGCTGGGGAAGGCGGGACCTGGCCAGTCAGATACGTTCTCGGAGCTGTCTGGACTTTGCACTATGACAATCTTTGGAAGCTCGTTCCACAATCGGGAGGGAGATAAATCTTCTGACTTGGAGGAGCTGCCTGCGGAGATGCTGACTGCAGCCTCCTCACTACACGTGGGTTGGGACTGGGATAGCCGAATGAACGCGTCTTGCAGCACAGATTCCGCTAGGTTTGTGGCATACTGACCGGTAGTCGCTGGCTCGCTCTGTGGGGGAGGACCCGCTCTCCTGACACCGGCACAATCCTCTCTGTCTGTTCCACCACCGTCTTTCGCTGTTGGGTCACACGGAGGCCCCAGTTCCTCTTTGCCCATTGTGGTTACAGATGCATGTTCCAACACATGGGCTGAGCAAGAGTTTTCAACCTCTCCAGCAAAATCAGTAGTACTAGAGGATGAAGTAGCTCCTGCAGCTAATTCCTTCTGCAACAGTATTTCCTGGTCTGGCTTCTCTTTGGGCTGTAAGATGCCATCTTCAGCCAAGACGTTCACAGCTTCAGGGACTCTAGCAGCTGCGTTCTCTTTATTAATGCCGCTCCCTTCGAGAACCAATGGCAACCTGGCTTTTCTGTAGTGGAGATTTTCAAATCCCTTTCCTTTATTTTTTTTGACATCTGAAGATGCTTCCGAAACACTTACTTTTTCATGACCTTTAAAAGAAAAACAAGAAATTAGATTCTGCAGAGTACCCCATAACTGTGAAAGGGGCTGCGCAACGGCGTAAGGCACCCCTGCCCTGTACAACTGCTGCACAGCCACGAACCCTTCTCTCTGAACAGCGGGTTAAAAACAGGGGTGGCTGTCCAGGTTCTAAACAACAAGTATGAGCACGAGTTAATTCCGAGCGCAGTCCCTGCGAGTACTGCTGCAGCTGCCTGGCAGTGCGAACAGCAGCAGAATTATGCCCAGCCCTCCTGCTTTTACCAGTTTTATATTCATCAGCCTCGTTGTCCTCCTCGAGGTGCTCAGATGCTGTGAGGAAATCTTCTTCTATTGAGGACACGGAGCAGTTCGTGTCATCCTCGGGCTTTAAGATATGAGCTTCTGTCTGCACCTGTCTCTCCTGAACGAGTTCAAGGCCAATCAGAAACTTGTTTATTTCAAAAATGATGCAGCTCGCACTGTTCTTCCTGTTGCCCCTCGCGCACTGAACCAAGCAGACATCTGCCAGCCAAGGACACTGGAGGGGAAAAGAGTATCAAATGGTTACTGAATTAAAAAACGAACCTTATTTTGAGCTCCCCTCTCTATAAGTATCTCGGTGCTGTTCCAGGGCAGAGCTGTGGTGCAGTTGGTCATTCAGATGTTGGTAACTCGGCGGGCGGGGGCAGTTCCATACATGCCAAAACAAGGTGGGGGGGGCCGACAGCCTTCATTACATGAGTGTCTTGGGAGAGAACCCAGCTGCAGCACAGGGTGATTTTGTGGAAATTAGTTGTGTGTTTTCAATCAACTTGTTTCAATGGCAGAGACGTGCCTGCTTTAAGCCATGCTGGGGTCACCTGCCCCACGGTTGTGCCGGCCTCGGCCTCGCTCTGTGGGCGTTTCCTGTCGCGTGTGGGCAGGAATTCCTTTTCAGAGTAACTCTTGTTAGAAGGCAGCCCTCCTAATATTGGCTGTTCTGGAATAGTGTTTTGTTTTGTTTCTTTGCTCTCCGTCCTCTCCTTCCTCTCGGGTGCCCAAAGCCCCGTTCTTTCAGAGCAGCACAACCTCCCCCTGGAAACGGGCTCCATGGTGTGCCGTGCTGAGCCTTTGCGTAAAACTGTCTTACCCGGAGCAGCCGTACAATTAACTTGAAAGCTGGACTGAAACTGAGAGGAAGGAACTCGTTCTACTCATTTTATCAATATTTATCCAACCCCTGAGCTGGGTTATCTCTCTGCTGGGGCTGTGTTTGTGGTATGATGTGCCCTGACGCACAGCCAAGCTTTTGCAGCTGGTGATCTTAATGCCAGCCCCCAGGAAGGACCAGCTTTTGAGCAGAGTCAACCCTGGATCGAGGTGGCAGACTTCAAGCTGTGCAAAAGATGCCCTGGCCCCCTGTGCCTTTGCACAGCATCTAGCACGTCCTATCCCCATCCTACACCTTCTGTCTTTGAGTGTGGGTGTAAATCTGGTCATAAAGGGAGCAGGATGAGGATTATGTTGGAATAGAGTGTTTTATCAGTCTGCTCTTCCACCTAAAAAATGTGACTGAACAGGAAGCCAGATAAATTAGTGTGTTAGACATAAAACAGAACAGATTTTTTTGAACTAGCTGCTAAGAAATAGTTGCTGAATCAGACCTGAGCACACACCATATTGTGAGCAACGTTATTAAGACCAGAGGCAGCTTTGGATCAACACCCTGCTGCTGCTGCTCCAGTCAGCGGTTTGCAGGGTTGTGAACAGGGTCGTGAACAGGCCTGAGGGGGAGCGGAGTTGGACAACAACTGTGTGAGTCTTCCTACAAAAGAACCTCTCTGAGGAGCCCCACAGAGCTCGGGATGCGCACAGTAAATCTCCCCCCCTTTTACTCGCCTCGTGCTGCAGAAACTGCGGTCAGTTCTCATTCCTCTCTAGCAGGCCAGCCTCCGTGGCCCTGGGCTTTCGGAGGTGAGATGACCTGGGTACCGGAGTCACCTTGTTTGCGCCTGGAAACGCCCCTGTGCACGTGCCAGCAGCTTCCCCCAGGGAAGTGGGGTTTGGGGCTCCACTGCTCTCACCCCAGGCTGGTGCTCTCATTTTTAAAAATCTTTCTAAATTCAGCCATTAGTCATAAAGAAAGCTCAATAACCAGGCAATTCCTCTCTTTAAACATCAGCTTACTGGTACTACATAAAATTCAGTGATCTCTGCAATACAGCCGTTCCAGGACTCGCTTCCTGCAGACTTTGTACACAGGTCTACTTCAGTGAAAAAGAAGTTTTCTGCTTTTATTTTGTTGTTTTATTTTTTGCCCTGCAGCAGATAAAACTGGAGGTACCTGTTTTTAAGTTTGCTGAGACAGTTCGGTGCTCCAGGAGTTTTAATGAAGTTGTTCCCAATTCATGCTTGGCCAAATGAGATCAGAATCAGGCCAAAAAATACTGAAGTATTTTTCATGCTCCTTCTTTACACAGACACGAACAGGGATAAAGTAGGATAAAAATGGAAAGGAAGAAAGAGCTTTTTATTGCAGTAAGGAGTTAAGGTTCTGGAACTCCTCTGTTCCACTGCCTTGAAGCAAATGTGATCGTTTGCTCCCTTGCTCCATGTGGTGTCAGTAAGAGGAATTGCATTCTTGGCCTCCGGACCACAGACGGGGAATATTTCATTGGCAATAATGGGAGCGAAGGGGTTAGCATGAAAACTTTGCCTTTAGCTCCTTTAAGTCTCAGGTTTTAATTAAGGCATTAATTACTTTTTAAGTTGACAGACGCTAAGTGAGGTATCAGCTCTGATAGGGTATTTTCCACGGTCACATTCGGGCTTGCAGGAGCCTCCGGGACCCTCAAGCCAAATCGTCAGCTCTTTTCCGAGGGGCTGCATGCTGGGAGAAGATGGACTGGGAACAGGAGTGGGAAGCAGCAAGCCTGCCCTGGAAAGGGGGTCTGTAGGAGCTGTGCCCAGCCCCGCTGTGTGCGTACAAGTGTTAATCTTTCCTCTCCCCGCTCTGTGCTGCCCTCCTCACTCCTGCTATTCTTGAAATCTGGGCTTATGGTTCATCTCTGTCACCAGCGCCTGCCCTCCCTGAGGGACCAACAGCTCCTGCGGCTGAGAGCATTATCAGCTGCCACCCAGACATCCCCAGGATCCTATCCCAGCGTCACCCCCGCCACACACACTTAACTGGCTTCTGTTCAACAGATTTATTTTTTTATGTTTGCAAACGCCCACTCATCTCTTCAAGTGGTGTGAGGTCTGTGCTTTCAGCTTCCTTTTTTCCATTTTCCACATTCCACCCTTCCCAGGTGTCCTGTGATCTTAAAGATGAGTTTATTCCTACCTGGGGGACTTCATAACCAGCCTGAAGGCTTCCTGAGGCTAATCCACTCAGCAGGACTATCTCGTTTTCCTTTGGTGGCTGTACGTTCATCGAACTGATGAGTTTGGGGAGACTTGGAGAGACGCTGATCAGCCTCTGCAGTGTGAAAGACAGATTTTGCTCTCAGGTGGGGAAGCCTGAGTTGCACCGTTGTATTCATAAATACAGAAATATCACTTGTCGGCATCCCTGTAGAAAGCGTACGTGAACACACTACTGTGAGCTGATTACAAATAGAGCTGGTGGCGTTAAAAAGCACGTTCTTTCTTTTGAGCCACCAGGCACGACAACAGTGACAGGACAAACCCTGCTCAGCTGTCCAACGGGACAGTGTCACCCCGTACACTGTCTCGGGCTAGTGGCTTGATTGTATTTGTGCATTGAAATGCCTGGCCTTCCTCCTACGGGTGAGTTCCCGAGAGACTGGGCGCACCGTGTTTGCTATTCTCTAAACCAGAAAAGACCCGGGAAGTGTGGTAACGCGACCAGTAATCTCCCAGGTTTTAGTTACAAGACGATTCAGTGATGCTGCGCTTTTCCCTTTTCATCTTCAAAAGAATAAGCTTGCAGTACTGTTATTTTTCCTCAGAGTGAATCAGATATAACAAAACTTTCTGCCTTAGTGAATCTAATTCAATTTGGGGAACAATTCGCTTTTCAGTAGACTGGTCTTCAGCTGAGCCTAAGTATTTAAATCTGACATAACTAAATTCAGTGCTTCAATTCAGTTTGACATTTTTGTGCCGTACAAAAAAGTCCTCATCCTTTTCTTTTTCCAAACCCTGTCACCGCACTCTTTTCTCTAGGTATCTCTGTTTTCCCACTGCTTACATTTCCACATTTTATCAGACTTCTTAGGTACAGGAAACTGTGGCATTTTGTGCATCTTTTACTTCAGTTCCTTACCTTTTGCTCAGCGTAAGCAAGGAAAAGTCTGGGAAGATAATTGTTTTATTCCAAACCCCCCAATTTAACCCATCCCAAGGTTCACCGGGTAATGCAAAATCCTAACAGTACCTATTAGTAAATGGTTTATACATTTCATATGAACAACAGCTCTGCCAACATCTTTAAAATTCTTCCTTCGCCACATCAGCGCGGTCTTTAAAAATCCCCCCCACGCAAAAGCGGATTTACACCAACTGCATATTGCACACGCAGATTGCGACGGGTGGACTTCCTCTCGGAGAAGCGTACCACGAACTTGTGCTAGCAGGGAACTTCTGTTACCTATGCTGAAAACTGCAAGAAAAGCATCATTTTCCAGTCAGGGCTAACAAATGTGCTGGTCTGCACCAGAGGCTTCCTGTCTGAACTGCAGGCAGGCTTTGGGATGTCCCCGTCGCCAGTCCCGCCACGTGCTGGGCCCTGGGGAGTGCTGGCTGTGGGCACCTCGGGGTGCAGCACCTCGGGACACCGTCGGGGCCCGGCTGTGAAAGAAGAGCTGTGGTTATGTGAAGTGGTGACGGGAAAAATAATGCAGCTGTTTGATTTGGGCTTGGAGAGGGAGGAGTTTCATCTCCTGGCGTGGGGAAGTGTGGCTGCACACAGCTGGTTTACGCTGGCTGTTACGGGGATCTAGCTCCACGGCTGAGGGAGAGACTTTTGGCATTTCCTTATGACTTGCTACAGCTGTTGTTCTTTAACAACCGCTGCAAACCACTGCAAAACCACTGCTTGGTAGGAGGGAGACAGCGCTTCTGTGGGTTCAGGAGGGGTACAGCTCCGCACAGTTAACCCGCTGGTTCCACAGACACATCAGTTTGCCGCAAGCAGCTGTACTCATCTGTGATGGCTGAATTTTCAGATCCTGGGTACAGAAAACAGCATCGGGAAATGGTTCCTGCTAGGGAATGACTTGCAGGAGGCAACGAGGTGCCAGCATTGATTGTCCTCCCGTGAGCTAAAAGTGGTTTCAGCAAACTTACAGTAACACTTTGCGAGGAATTCACTGATACTGTCGGGAGATCCCATTTTTGTCCACTTACCACATATTGCTGCGTCGGTCACAGGCGCTGAGCCAGGGCGATGAAACCCAGCTGACAAAGGAAGATGTGAACCCAGAACCGACACCAGGCCGTTTCTGTAAGAGGTGACTCCCTCAGGTCTGAGGGGTTTGGAGTGGTGTGTATGTTAAATAGCATTTCATGACGGAGTGTGTAAAATAACCAAACTTTTCTCTGCTTATAAATCCCTTTCTTCTACCTTCCAAAGTTTCAGTTAAAGAAGTAAAACGCACCTTTAGTTCTGTCTCATCTAGACCCCTCCTCAAGCCCACATGATCAAACCATCTGGAGTTTGACTGGGTAAGACTGGACAGCTGAACAACACCTGAATGAGTGAAGGATTCTAAAGAGCTTTTTGGTAGGAGGAAAGAGAGACATCAGGAAATATTCTTCTGTAGTGTCATGTCGAATTAAAAACTGGGAGGTACTGACATGTGACGTTTGCTTCCCTGGTAAAACCCAGGCTGAGCAAGAAGTCCACTCACACGGTACCCGCTGTGAATTCATAGGCGGCAACAACCTCTTAGATATTTCTGGGACGGGAGTGAGAAAAGCTGTAAAATGTGGCCTGGAGTTCAGGTAATTTCAGACTCCTGATGCACTGATCTTTGCAAGGGTTAAAAATCCAAGGCTGGCTTTGATTTGTCCGTAGACTTTTGGTCCGGGTTTGCTTTGTAGTGCTGGTGAACCTGACTAGACCCACTGTGCATGTTACCGAGATGTGAATTGTTACCTGCTTCACTTGCTCATCGCTGCAGTCGTCTCTGCTTGCATCTAAATTCACAAAACAAACCTGTAATGAGAGAGAACAAGAAACGGGAGCTTATAAAGTTGTGTTAGTGTGGCGGCAGCCCTTTTAAAGCCGATCTACGTTCCTTTCTCTCTTTCACGGGCACCCCCTTGCCGTGGGGAAGGAGCTTGCGTGCCCTTGTGAGGCTGAGAGCTGTGCTGGTGGTGGCATGTGCCTCCGGTGGGGTCTCCCAAGCCAGACAGGTCTCAACTGAAGGGTCAGACAAAGTGTGTCCACGGGCAGGATGGGCTCACTAGCCTTCGGGCAGCCATCCCAGGAGAAGGACAACTCTGACTTCAAACCCGGGCAGATGGAGCTTGTTTAGCCCTGTAAGGCATCCATCATCTCAGAGAAGGATACTCTAACCAAACCTACGACCCGAGGACTTCGCTGTCACCGTCCAAGCTCGCTAGGCCCTGGCAGATGAACCTCAGGTGTAAAGGGTGGAGCCAGTTCCACGCACGCTGCGCCTCACCAAAAAAATCCACCGTGCAGGCCTGAAGGGTATACTCACGTTTGCAA
>NW_010404196.1:0-18716 GCF_000710305.1 Buceros rhinoceros silvestris | reverse complement strand
CTAAAAGGCAAAGTGAAAAAGTTGACTAGACAACATGCCTAAGAGGAGATTCTGTATACACTCTGAATGAAAACTTTCTTTGTCAATATTCGATCTCCACTGATCTCGACTGATGCGGCTTATGACCTCAATACAAATAACTGCCTATATGCAGATGCATGCATGAAGTAATTTTCTGTATTGTTTTGTTCAGTTTTAAGTAGTTTCTCTTCCTCCTGGCATGTTAAGTCCTAAAAGCCACAGAGAAATGCATCCATTTACTTGTAGTCACTATTCACTATGAAATATTTGGAAATCATGATACTTAACAGTTGTGCTGAGAATTAACTTAGTATGTCTCTAGCAAATAGCAGGCTGATAGTTATGGTTTAAGAAGATGCTAGGGGAAAACAAGATCACATCCTAAGCTAACGCACAGTTATGAAACATCAGAAGGGGTCAAATTAATTTCTGCTCCGCATATTGTATGCCAGGTAGACAGCATTAGCAATGCTAACAGTTCGGTTATGTCATGAAATAACCATCATAATCAAAATAATGGCAGAAATTAGCACACCTGCAGTCTTTGCTTCTAGAAGAGTCATCTAGTGGTTTGCTTACTCTGTCCCTCAGCATTTTGGAAAAAACTTATAATTTTAAAGTAGTTCTATTGTGGGGATTTTTTGGTTTTTTGTTGTTGTTCTTGTTGGGGTTTTTTTTAAGGTTACTGACAGTAACATGAATTTGGAATGTTTCTACCGTGATTAACATACGCTATATCATTTGCTTATTTGAGAATTACAGACAAACAAATTAAGCTAACACATTTTTAACTGTATTACTTTCTACCATCATTCTTCATGACAACTTTTCTGTTGAGCCAGCTGCCAGCCTAAACTCAGGGTAATCTTTTGAAGATCTCCCATTCTCAATGACAGTCTTGGCGAGTTTTACAAAGCATTGCCCTACCTTTCCCCAATATAAGTGTTTAGGGACTATAATTAATGTAAAGAATATGTAGGTAGGTCTTTCCCACATTTCATCAATCTGCTTGAAGAGCTTGTGGAGATATCTGACAGCTGATAAAGTTTGCCTTTGGGATGTTCTAACTTATAACAGGGACTGTGTCATTTGAAGGTAAGCTTGAAGAATGACAGGCATTTTGTTTCGTCCTTGTCCTCAGATTCCTATCAGTGTTTTTCAAACTTATCTTAGAGGGCAGCATGATATCATAAAAGGATATAGGGTCCTAAGTGAATATAAGCTTCTAATAAAGCACTATGAGAGGTGATAGTTCCATGTAAGTTATCCCATTATTTAAAAAAATTGACCTTTAAGCAAGAATTGTAGTTATTTGACAAAGTAGAAGATAAAAATATCGGTATTTGTCCTGCATAGATGGAAGCTTGTATACACAAAGATTTAATTTAGTTCTAGTCAACATTTAAACCAATTGTTATTCATTTTACTATTAACACTTTAGATTAACATAATTAGATGTTAGTTTAACTAATATCCCAGGGTCATGTAC
This sequence comes from Buceros rhinoceros silvestris, assembly GCF_000710305.1. NCBI lineage: Eukaryota > Metazoa > Chordata > Aves > Bucerotiformes > Bucerotidae > Buceros > Buceros rhinoceros. The sequence goes on along the minus strand of NW_010404196.1, from coordinate 17,206 downwards.
TTAAGCTAAAGAATGTAGCACTCAATTATTCTTGATAAAAGCAGAACTCATTCAACTCTGCTAGAATGAACAGGCTTTCTAAGGGAAAGATTCTGAGAAAACTAACAGCTTAGAGGCGTGTAGATCTACAGCCCCATAACAGAAGACCTAATCCCATTTACCAGCTAACCTTCAGTCTGCAGTTATTGATTTGACTGCTGGGATGTACTGTGTTGTTGCTTCAGGGATTAATCAGCTTCGTCCCAGTAATAATGTGGTCAACTCCACCTGAAAAGGTGCTGAATAATGAAGAAGTTCACAGCAAGACATTCAGCAAACCTGGAGAGAGAAAAATGTAAACTCAATATGACTTTCACATTCACAGAATGTTAATCTAAAAAACCAATTAATTTAGAAAGGGTAGAATTATGTTACAAGGTAGTTATCATTGGTTGTGTTTTCATCATTTCACATGATTTATTCCAAAGATAGAACTTGGCACTGATTTTTAATGGTGTGAATGCTTTGTTCAGATTACTGAAGTTAATTTCAACAAGATATTCCAGATTAATCACATTTTCTAAACAAGAATTTGTTTATAACAAACAAAAAAATTTATGTCACAAGGCAACTTTTGCAACCATATGAAAACTCTGGTTCCAATAAAGAAATGAGCTGACAATTTTGCTCAACAATTTGGTTTCAGCAAATATCTTTCCAAGAAAACTAAAAAAAATACAGACATTTTGGTGGTGGAGGGCAAAGTAGCCTCTCCCCCAATATCTGAAATAGATCCAGCTGGGAGTTGGTTGAACAGGTAAATGTGCCAAAGTTATCTAAACTGTTGTGTTACAGGAACTTAACTGCATTGCAGATTGCTTCTCTGAGACAGTGTGGGAATTGTGAAGGAGACCAAGTGTCCCAACAGGAGTCCCACAGTGAGCAGTGGGGCTTGCACTAGCTACTGTGGGAAATTATTCCTTGCATGCATTTCCTTTTGTAAACCAAAAGGAAAACCATTCACTGGATGGAACAGAACTTTCTGTTTTCTACTTTCCTTTGCAGGAAATCTTCTTCTTAACTACAATATTCACAAGGCACCTCAAAATAACTAATCACAGCAACCTGCCATTGAAATGCCATTGAAAACCACCAAACAAAACCTCAGTTTTGACAATACTTCAGTGCAGCATGTGTTAACTTAGGGCTTCTGTCATTTTCTTGGGAAAGACAGATGGTGTCTGGAAAGGGGTCTTGTGAACTAGAACAGTGCAAGACAGAAACCTGGTTCTTCCCTATTCTCCCAGGACAAAACAGCAAGTCAGGAGAAAGAGAGGGCTGGGTCACTGCCTCATTCCCTTCAGGGCATTATTCTAACTGCTTGAGAGAACACCTACAGGGAGGTAGCAGTAGGGAGACCACCTCTGGGTACCTGGACAGGTCCAGAGTCAGATGGTTTGGGGAAAACCAGAGTGAGTTATTCCTATCTGCTGCTAGTTCAGCACTAGGCTGGCCTCCTAGCAATGGTTCAACCAATGAACTATGCAGTCACATCAACCTCAACAGTATAAACTGCCCTCTAGATTCCCTCTGTGAAAATGATTATTTTTTTTTCCCATCCCATCCAAGAATATTAAAGCAGTAGGAGTCAGCATGATGAGATGACTCTTGCAGAAATTGTCTTAGGGCAACAATGTTCAACAACATTTCTCAGGCGGGTAAAACTGCCAGCTTCAAATTCCTAGGGTTTATGCCCATATGAATTTATGTAGTTTTATTGAAATTTATGGTTTCAACAATTACAGTGATGAGAGCCTGAAGGCAAGCAAGGCTCTCCCTTGTGCCTGGGACTTCAGGCTTAATATTTCATTTATGTAGTCATAGTTTGCTATGCAAACTGCTGTTCTGGCACTACACACAAAATCACCTTTACTATTCTTTTATAGATAATATAGCAGGAAAGAATTTATGGTACACCCTCATTCTGAATTAACTCTGTTATCAGAACAATGATAAACATAGCTAGTTGGCTAGTTTTGTGCTGTACTTCATAACCAAGCCAAATGATACTCCATATTCTTAATTATAAAAGGACTTGATTAAGCTAATTTACAGGCATGACTTTTTATTTTTAATGTTGATTCCCAGACCAGTTTTGTGGTCTGCAATCTTGTGAAGGATAATGGCATAAAATGCTGCTCCTGATCAAAACTCAGGAGCTTTGCACGTCACACACTCTGTGTCTTGTCTGAAGCCCACAGTACTCAAGACAGTTTCACCAGATGATACCTTTAATTGCAATAAATTTCTGCAAGACTAAGCAATGGAGCTACATTAATTTACATCTACAGTATATTATATAATTTACTAAGAATAACTAAAGTGCTATTTAGAGAAGAAAGAGGTTTTTGGCATTAGGATTACAAAATTAATTTTGCAGGTAGTGCTGTGTAAATAACTGTGTTAATCTGTCTGCCACAGAAAAAAAAAGAGAAAAATTATTAGTAATTAGGGCAGATACAAAGATAAAGAATTTCTGTTTACTTACAGAAATAGCATTCTCCCTATCTCCTCAAAACATAATTCTCAATCAAAGTAAACATTCTCTACTAGAGCTAAATAATTAAAGGTTGTTTGTTTTCTTTTCTTGTTGGCTGGTTTTTTCTTTGGGTTTGTTTGTCTGTTTGTGTTTTTAATTTAACCAAATTTGGGGATAAGACTTCATTTTGAAGCAGCGAGTTGAAATGTCAAAATGAAGCATTTTGGGTTTTCTCCCTCCCCTCCCTGTTCTCTGCCTCCTTCCTACTCTTCTTCACCCACCATAGACTGTACAGTGAACCTGGTCAGAACTCAAGGGGTGAGCTTTGTCCTAGACCAAACTCTCAGGCTGTAAAGCCAAGTAAAACTAATCAAGTCTTCAGCCTCTTCTAGGCCAAGCACTAGTATGTTACTCCACAGTTATTCCCATTAAAATTGCCATATATATTTGTACCACACATATGCAGTGCGAGCAGCTCACCCTTTCTCAACAATCCTATTAAAGGAAGCTTTCTGAAAAGTTGTTGTTTTGTTAGTGCACAAAATCCTCAGCTAGAAAGAGAATAAAGAAGGTCTGTATACGGTTCGTATATGACAATGAAAAGCCCCAAAGACAAAGGATTCTGGAATAAAAAGAGGGATATTATCATCTGAAGTTATATATGCTTGCCATCCCATGTCTCTGAGTAAAGGTGGTTTAGCATTGTCCTGCAGCACAGTGCTTGGTTTGATATATCTGGTGAAAATTGCAGGCAGAATTTTTTTCAGAAGAACTAGAGGATTTGCACATTTACCTTTCTCTCCATATCACAGTATGAATGCTATCCAAACAGGCCCCCAGATCCAAAACATTAAAAAACTTCCAGGATATCTAGATATGCTGTTTTGAAAAGCAATAATACACTCAGATCTTGAGAATGGTTGTACTGAGTTTGATAAGGAATCTTAGATGAGTATTTCTGTTATTATTCAATGCGTCTTTGAAAAACAATCAACCCACAGAAGGATACCAAAACCACACCTCCCACTTTAACCTAAGGATATAGTAATTCCCCATGCAAATGTTTTAAAGACATTTGATCTTTTTCGCTTTTGCTTTCACTTCTATACTGATAGTTGAGAAATCTAGTTTCAGCCTCTGCCACTGTGTCAGGATTTAAACCTCTGATTTAAATGGATAGACATCACCTTCCGAACACAGTGCAGGTGAAACACATGGCTAGCTAGCATCTTAGAGCACGCTTTAATACTTTCTGACCTGATCACCCAGCCAAATTCTCTGCTCAGAACCATTGTTTTGTTCTTCAGGTCATCAATAAACCCTTCTTCAGACTAAAATGTGCTTGTCCCCTAAACTGGCTTGGAAAGAATCTGTTCCAGCCTTATTTTCAAGAAATGACACCATTACACAATAATCCTTTCTCAGTTACCCCAGTAATTCCAAAATTATGTACCAGCAGGATACTGAGCCTGGGCTCTCCCTCCCCTTTGTGAATTGACTGAAGACGCTGGTGAGACACTGAACTAATCCCTACAGCATAGCAGGCGCGTGCAGTCATAAAGTCTGTTCTGCTCCGTGAGAGATGATGTGATTCTGCACAGCCTTTAGTATACACTGTCCTGAAACGACACTCTGAGCCATTTGGGCACAGCAAGAAATATGAATCTGCCTAAATGACTGTTATTAAAACTACAGTGTTGTTTCACGACAACAGTAGTTTCGCTCCACATGAAAATGGCTCTCAACAACAGAAAGAAAAATAGAAGGAATGGGACTACTAATGCGGTGAAAAAACACTCAAATCCTTTCTTAGATATCTAAAGACAAATTATCCTATAACCATAAAAATATGATACTATTTAAAATAAGCATGCAACTTCAAAGTTACATTACATCTGTAGACTGGTTTATCATCATAAAACTACAAAGTTTCTCCATCTTTTTTCATGTAATATTAGTTTATATCAAAATAAACACTCGTTTACTACAAATGACAGTTATCAATCTTTACCTTTGTTTTCTCATACAAAATGCAATTTTTGATTATACTATCCCACATAATAAATGCTCTAAGCTTAGTCCTGCCAAGAGGGCAATTGATTTTCCTGTCACCGTACAGGATTTGTGTAGGCAGGAATTCATTTCTACGCACCCTCCTCACTCTGGTTATTAAAAATGTCCTATTACATCCTTGCAACCTGCATTTGATTCTTGCCAGGAATTCAGTTTCTATCTTTCTCTTGTCACTTATCACATAAGCATAATCCTGACAGCAACCAGGCATCCAAAATTTGTTATTCTGGAAAGAAGTTTCCCTAACATTATAGAACTGCATCTGGTATTTACTCTTTTCCAGAAATGCACTGTCTATATCTGTTCAGAAATACATACAAATTGGAAGTTTCTCTTAGCAGTGTTCTGCTTGAGAAGCTAGAGACTGTCTTTGTAAGATTTGTCTTAATAAAAAAATATAGAATACAAAAAAAAAAAGAAAAAACCCTTACCATTTGCAAAGTATGATACAATAAAACTAAAGTATAAAACGTATGTTCCTGTTCTGCAGTGTACGCTGAACACGTGATTCAGCTTCTTTTCTGTTGTAGTGGAGTCAGAATGCAGTGAGCAGTACCTGTATTTTAATCTTTCCCAGTATCCATTTCTTTTTCTTTATCCTAGCAGGAAAATCAGTACTGTAGAAGAAAAAGAAAAAATAAGTGTATATATTTCAAGTGTAAAGTTGTCAGCATTAGTTTCTTACTAAATAATAGTTCAAGCATGCCACTGAAACAAGACTTCTGGAGGAAAACTACAGACTTCTGTTTTTTTAGAGAAATGACTTAATTTTTCTGGACAGTAGCAAAAGCCCAACCATTCAATGAACATCCAAGTAAGCAACTATCAAGAGAAAAAAAGGTCAATGGTACCAAAACTGAGTAACATGAGAGTGTAAAGCTCTGCCCGAAAAATATATCAGCAAAACTGATGATGGGGAATATCACAGTCCAATAGATCATGTGTGACTGTGGCTAAAGATTGATTGGTAACACCGGAGAAAGGTCTTGCTCCACACAATAGACTGAAGCAGACCATGCAAATAACAATGGAAGATTATACAGTTACAGTTTTCTATTAACAAAAATCTAGTAGCACACACTGTTAGAGATGGGGGAAAAAAACCCCACCTTTTTGGAAAACTTTTGCTGCAGGTATTTGTGTAAAATTATTTATTTCAATTATTCCTGGCAGGATTTTTTCCTCTATTTTTTTAAAGCACTGTGTATAGTTCTTACAGGACAAGTCAATGCTGTATTTCATATAACAAATGTATAAAATTAATTACGATATTTGTATTCTGTAATTATTTACACAAAATCACAGAACTTTTTAGGGTGGAAGGGACTTCCTGAGGTAACCTAGTCAAACCCTGTTGCTCAAAAAAGGTCAGCTACACCAGGCTGCCCAGGTCTGTGTCCAGTCAGGTTTTGAATACCCTCACAGACAGAGACTCCATAACCACCCTGGGCAACATGATCCAGTGATATCTGCCACTCTGGCCTGTTGCTGATACAGAGCTGTGCATCTCTTGTGTTGTTGCTGCCTTTCCAGACTCAGTGTACCTAACAATCTTTATTTAACTTTGTTCCACTATCAACAGCCACAAAAGTATAATATTTGTACCATCAATGAACATCACTGACAGGATTGTAGTGTGCATTGTTCCACATATGCTGCAAAAAAATTCTCACATAGTTTGAAAGAATCTATCCACAACATGAGCAAATTGTGACTGAATTGTATAAATAAATATTTTTACTGTATTTACTACTATATTATTTGTAAAAACGCACAGAAAATGGGGGGCAGGGTATGGGGGGTAACCATTGCAACCTTGATTTTGCCCTTGCCAATTCCATATTTTTCTTGTGGGTCAGCACAAGCTCTATGCATCACGAAAATTCTCCACATACTTCCTGAAGAGAAGTCGCTCCTGAGGTCATACAACTTCTGAAAGCTACCCCTGACTGGTAAATTCCCTCTTTATCTCTCTATAAAAATGTATTTTTTTCTCTTCTAACCCCTTGTTTCTTCCATTAAACAGAACTTTTTTTTACTTACTATGATTTATTATTGTTTATTTTTATTATTGCTAGAGATTCTGTGGAAGAACACAACAATGAAACCAAAAGAGGCTGATGCACAAGTTGTATTCTGTAGTGGAGGCAGCTATATATTGTTATTTTTAAAAAATCAACAGTTTTTAATGTCTAAGCTAGACATTCTGAATAGTACAGCTGCTCTTCTGCCAGGTAATTGTTATGGCATGGTGTAAAGGCACTCAGTGCTTTCCCATCAGAGTATTCTATGTGATTTTCCATTTACTTCCATGTACTTCCTTTTGTTTAAATTTGAATTCTTGCCTAAAACACAAGAAAGGACAAAAATAAACAGAAACAATACTGCACAGCTTTGCCGACATTCCGTAAATAAGAAAGATAAGAGGAAAAGATGAAGAAAGAGTATAATATGCTGACATGCAACCTAACTCTCATCTCACTCTTCTGCCTTCTATTTATTAAGGGTCATCTTCCAGTGCAACTGTGGCCAGTGACATCCTTTTCCATCAGGTAGTCTTTTTCAATGCAAGAGAATGTGCTTATCTTGTGCGGTGTAGGGATATCAAATAAAGGTTTCAACTTGTAAAGGCTATAAGCGTTGATGAGCTTCTTTGAAAGGAAGTGCTGATGTTGCAGATCCTTATGTTACCTAATGAACTCTCCAGGTGTTCCACCCAGCCATTTCTCACACTATTTTCTCATAGTTAATATAGCACGAATCCTGGAATGCTTTTAACTACAGCACTGACCTCACACTTGTCCTCTCATAAATATGTCTTCAGTTGTTTCCGGGTTTATTATTTCTCTCTCTCCTCCCTTGGACTACAAAGACGGCTGGTAAGAAAGGTGCTGTGTCTCTGATTACTTTCAGGTTATTTTTTTCCGAGGCCTCTTATTCTAGCTGGGATTTTTGTACTAATATAGTCCCGTGCATTAAAGTGTGGAAGGAAGACAGCTTTTACAAATTTTAGTAGGTTGTTTATAGTTGCTACATGGGTTGCTAACGTTGTTGTTATCATTAAAAAAACACCCCAAAAGCAAAAACCAGAATTAAGAAGAACAAAATTATTGAGGTTATGATGGATGAGTCATGGGTCACCACCAAGGGATGTGACTCTCTAAGAGGGTACTAGGTTATGTCAGGAGACCTTTCTGCTGGATCCTACTTTGAAATGCTCATAAACAGTGAGTGAAAAGGATTCAAAATAGTGAATGTTCATTCCACCGTTTAAGCACAAGGACAATGCAAGTGTTGACCATTTAAAAACAAAATTACATTTATATATACTATAAATGTTAATTCACTACAGAAGCCAGTTCTCTTCAGTTATACCTCAACCATGATTTCTTGTTTTCTAGTTTTTGCCAGAAAGCTGTCAGATGAAATTTACTAAAGAAAAGAACGTCAGAGTACTGAATTGGGGACACTCCATTTTTAGAAATGTAATTACAGGTTCCTTAAACTTGTATAATACATGCTAAAACAAAGGCTCTTAATAGAGCATTTTAGAATATCTGGTCGCCAAGGACACATAATAACAAAGGAACCCAGAGTCAGATCTAGCTGACAGCACTGAGGGACAAAACCTGGAATGTATCTGTTTAAATACCTGGAGTTGTTCTGCATTACACCTTCTTACTCCACAGCAGAATCCGGTACTGTAGCATACCATAGGGCTCTGTTCCATTTGTTTTAAACTTCATTGTACTTTTCCACCTCTGAAAATCTACCTCATATAATTCATCCTACATTTATACCTGAACCAGCCTTGACTTCTCTAACTTAAAGAGACTATTTCCCTAACTTTGAAGAAGCTACCATTTTCTCACTCTGTGAAACTACTGAGTAGGAATTTTTGTTGGTGCTGGTTTTCTTGGGAAGATAATGAATTATAATGGAGAGTGCCATTTAATTTTTTTTAAAAGTAATTAATCTTTCATGCTCAGTAGTATGAAATATAGTGCAAATAGTTGCAATGTAGAAGGAATGTGAAATACAGATACTCTTTTGTGCATGAGGAGGTACTTATTTGTCTTAGTCATTGTTTATGGAAGCATGCTGTGCACTGCTAATTACCAGCTTGAGACTTCAAAAGCAAATAAGAACAAGCTGGCTATAAAACCGAAGTTTTCACCATTGTTTAACATAAGGAGTCTCTTGATGAAGGCAGTATGATATCGTCAATAGAGCAGGTTTATTATATTATTACAAATTCAAAGTCAAATTGACGTTCTTTTGCAAAAACATATTTCAAAGCCAGGTCAAAGTCCAGAAAAGGTTCTAATAGAATCCTTTAGTTAGACTTTCCGAAAACTACCATGTTCCTACCTCTCCCCTTTTTTTTAACATCAGTATTAATAACAACTAGCAAATTAAGAAAGACATACCTCATTTCTCAGCATAACATTTTACTGTACTGTTACAAAAATAATTTATTTCCTCTTGTTTCAGAGTTTAGGCACCAAAAGTGAAAGGAAGAAGTATCTCTGATGTGATAGATGAGCATCCATCTCTGGTACCACCACAAAGCTTCCCCCCATGTGAGACACAGGGTACAGCACAGAATTGCCTCTGCAAATTAAAGTAGTGGAATCTTCCTAGCCAGAAATTCAGTGTGAAAGGGAAAACATTCTTCCCATACAGACACAACTAAACATACACACTCCCCTCCACCAAAAACCAGATAGAAAATTGAGTACATAACCGTCAATCACAAATGTGGCTATAAGGTTTTAACTTTATATTCCTCTGTAAATATTTTACGTTGTATTTATACTCTTCATACACTAAAAATACTACTTTCTTAGATCATTACCCTAGCTCTGTTAATACCAAATACATTATTTTTTTTTGTCTTGCATCATCTGCTAAAAGATTCTCTTCATAATTCTTCAGTGTCTTCCACAACTAATTCTTTTTCTTGTCTTAGAAAAGGGTAAAATAAAAAGTTAAAATAAAAGTTTGGAATGTCCAAACCTTCAGTTCTACACATCACTCAGAATTGTCTTATCATTTCCGATGAAGAAAAGCACCAGGGGTGGTGGGACTTTGGTGTTTTTTTGAGAGTGGCATGGGATAGAGAACTTGATCTCTTAAAGGTTTATTTAAATCATCCCTGTTAACTAGAATCATAGAAATTTTTTGGTTGGAAAAGACTTTTGCAATCATCAAGTCCAACCATTAACCCAGCATTACCAAGTCACCACTAAGTCATATCCCTCAGCACCACATCTATATGTCTTCTAAATAACCTCCAGGGATGGTGACTCCACCCCTCCCCCAGTCAACCTGTTCCTGTGCTTGACAACCCTTTTGGTGAAGAAATTTTTTCCTAATATCCAACCTGAACTTCCCCTGTCAAACTTCAGGCCATTTCATCTTGTCCTGTTGCTTGTTCCTTGGGAGAAGAGACCAACCTCCACTTCACTACAACTTCCTTTCAGGTAGTTTCAGAGAGCGATAAGGTCTCCCCTCAGCCTCCTTTTATCCAGATTAAATAATATCCATTCCCTCAGCCACTCTTCATAGGACTTGCACTCTAGACCCTTCACCAGCTTTATTGCTCTTCTCAACATCCTTGTAGTAGTGAGGGGCCCAAAACTGAACACAATATTCAAGGTGTGGCCTCACTAGTGCCAAGTACAGGGGGAAAATCACTTCCCTACTCCTGCTGGCCACAGTGTCCCTGACAAAAGCCAGCTTCCCAGCCAGATCCATAACTTTGACTGACACTGACTGGTTTTGGAGCACAGAAAACAAAATTTTAAAATGTGCTAAAAAATAGTTTTTATGGGACCTAACTTCTTTCCATTCTTGACAAGAGAAAATGTAAATTCAGAAATGACTGCTACCTTTCTTTTTTCATGTTCATAAATTGATTTATATGATAATGCAAAGTTTTCTCATTGTTAAGTATAAGGTTACATAATAAGACCCCGTTATTCTTGTCGTATCTTGTTATTCAGGCTGTGGAGTTTTCAAAGACTGGCTCACTTACTCATATTATTTATGCGGTGACCAGCAAACACAAAATTCTCATTAGTCCAGCCAAGCACAACAGCTCCTTAAACAATAATACATCATCACATACTCACATCCTTTGTATATATGACACTCTCCAGCCACATGAAGGGGTGCTTGAAAATACAAGCATTGCATAGAAGTGCAAACACTATATCATCACAAAATGCACACTGACATTTCAGAACTGACAACTTTTACTTTTGTGGAAAGAACTGTAAGGATAAAATCTTTAGGAAAATGAACAAAGAATGAAGATAATGCATTATCTGATATAGCTATATTTCTGAAAATGAGGTTTTCCTCTTTTTAAAAGAAATTCTGGCTGAATCTCAGAAGAAATGTGTACCAGCCCATCTTTATTCCCATGAATGTCTGATGGGAACTAGTTTTCAAGTATCCTATATTTTTTTATATATAAATTTACAGAAATATGTGGTATATAGTGTTAAATTAAAAATAATTTGGTTGAAGGCAAATACAGCAAATACTGCAGTATTCAATCCAGCATAAAATATGAGGAGAAAATTTTTTTCCTTCTAACTCCATTTATAATCTTGAGAAACTCACAGAAATAAATGGAATGACTCATAGTTTAGAAGATACAACTACAAAACCGAATTTTAATGCAAAGCACTTCAAATTGCTTAAGTTTTTTGGAAAGCAAAATGGCTTTAAATTACTGCAACAACTATAGTACTCACTTTTGAGTCATCAACCCTGGAGATGACCCTGAAGATATTAAAAGACGTGGCGCTTATGGACACAATTTAGTGGTGGACTTGGCAGCATTAGATTTATAGTTGGACTTGATGATCTTAAAGTTCTTTTCCAACCTAAATTATTCTATGATTCTATAATTTGGTATTGTCATGAGCATTTATTTCTGTAATTTTCTTATAACTTGTAGGGATCCTGTTCCTCTGCATAAAGCTATAGTAATTCACTCTGGCTGGAAATGTGGTCCATGATTAACTTTCAGAAGAAACATCTTCTGTCATGATCAACCACAAGATTATCTGTTCTCTTTTATTAGTAACAACACTAAGAATATGGCCACAAAACTAACTTCTTACGAGAAGCATGAGATCCAACCCCCTTCTAAATAATAAAGATACATTAACTGTATTATATCAATTTACAGGAACACTAAGGAAGATAAAGTATATTCCACTAAAGGGTTTGCTCTTGATTACATGTTAGTGCAGAAGAGAGCAATGTCCTCCTGACCATAGTGTATCCCATTTTAGAAAGAAAATCAACCTAGTTTGCAGTTAAACTTGCTCTGGGTCTCAAAACAGTAGTGCCATACAATTTTCAGCTTTGTGACAGGTCCAGTGAAATAAGGGGCAACTACTAGATCTTTGGTCTGCTGGGACTCTGGAACCCAAAGCATGTCTGCACAGAACTGCACTGCACGGTTTTGTGCCAACAATAACAGCCTGACTGAAGCTTGGTTGAGCATCAATGTATGTATGTCATGCATGTATGTCATAGGACTCTGCCCGTACACACTTACAGAGATATTAAAAGTATATTCAGATACTCATAGAAAACTGAGTAGTTTTCTCACAACAATGTATATGTGAGCTATTTTTCAATCCTCAGAACTTGGGCACAGTCATGTAAAAAGCAGTGTGAGCTCCTAATGTAATAAATTTAGATGCATGTATTTGCTGAGCATTTCTGGTTCTGCAATAAGAGTTGCTAATTTGGAGATCTCTTTATCTGACAACATATTGGTTTCTAACTGCTAATAATTCAAGACTGTAATTGACTTTTCCCTGCCAAACAAATCTATAGGATTACTTTAAAGTGCTTCAGCTGGATGATAAAGCTCAAAAAAGAGAAACCTGTACCCATCTAATAACGTCTCAAGGACTCATAAAGTCTATCTAAAGGTTCCCAGAAAACACAGGTTCAATTTCTGTGGGAACAATTTTTCCCTTGCATTCCCCAAGGTCAGTAAAACTATTCTTTCAGAATACAGTTACAGAGTATAACTGCAATACTTTGAGCAACTTACCATTATGCTGATTCTTATTTCAAAATTTGCATTCCACCTTCCCAGGAAAGGAAGTGACAGGAAATACCAGAGGTTAACTGTGAAATTAACTACAAAACAGCAACTATGGTTATGAAAAGGAAGGCATGAATCTGATCTGTAAGGGTCAGCCGTGATGTGTGTGGGCATTTCAAGCGGCAGCTAAGGCTGTACACTGCTCCCATGAGAGCACACCCTGCCACCCCACTTTTAGAGCGTCTCATAAGTCTACAATTAATGTGGATGTCTTTTATGCATTTAAAATTGCTGTTTACAATTTAATTTTTAAAATATTAATATTTACAAATAGTTTAAAAAAACTTCAGAGGAAATATCGGCACTGATGAATCTTCTTCAAATGCTGAGTGGAGCAATTCCTTTAAAAATTAAAAGGATCACAAAGTTCGATGAGAATTTTCCAAGTTATTGCCTTATTAGCAGTGTTTATCATTATGCAAATTTGGCTTTTATTCTTAAATTCATACGAATTGTAATCAAAATGATGCATGGCGCAGTACCAGAATGTGTTAGACCCCAGAGTAGCCTCAGCAAATTCCCTCCCACTTGAAGAAAGAAAATTCCTCAGTTTCTGGAAGAAGTTGCAAGTGAATGCCAGGTAGTCATACTGGCTGCCAGTGCATTCAGATAGTATGAAGAGGTCAGTACTTTTATATATATGTACAGTATTCATACTAGTCTCCCTGTATTTAAGAGAAAGTAGTAAAACTATTATGTTCATGTTGCTGCTAACTTTTTACAGCCTGTTTCAGAAATCCTCCGATGCTAAAAGGAAGAAAAAAGGGAAGTCTAATCATGATAAAAGACTAAACAGCAACCCCCTCAATATGGCCATCCCTAATCTTTAAAGGTCTCGTTTCCCCTCTGATTGAGGAAAGACGTAAGAACAGTTTCCAATGGATCATTAGATGTTATTAAATAATTGAAAGACAATACAGGGTGAATAATTTGGCAATTATTCATATCAAGGAGAGTTATTCAAACAGTTTTAAAAAATCTTTTTGGACTAATATAGTTGTTAGAATGCCTTATTTTAAGTGATTAGAAGGCATTTATTTAATGAATATTGACTATATTTATCTAATATGAAATGGATACACTTTTCATTTTAATTTCATTTATAAGTATCAACTTTAGTTAAATTTTATTTGCTGGCATTTCAGAGTAAATCAAAGATAATTTCCTGTATTTGTGCAATATATTTGGATTATGAGAATAAATGAAGGAGGAACATAGTCAACTGTGATGCTCTATAAGACTTTCTCTGTATTCTGAGAGAACAAAAAAGGTTAGAGCATTCCTAGATCTGTTGGGTTTTTTTGTTGTTTGTAGTTTTCTTTTCTCCCTGGAAGGGGGTATGTAGGTGTGTGTGCAAGGAAATGAAAGAAAAAAAAAGAAGACATTGTACCTGTTAATGAAAGAATTTACCAAGATCTAAACTGCATGTAATTCACTTTCTGATTTACTGCACAACTAGTTAAAGTAGTTAGAAATAGCCATCTGCATTTTCCTCCAAATACTGTGTTGTGCTTTAGATCCGGGCTATGACTAAAGCCACGCAGTAGTTCTATTTTCTCTGGAAGGAGAAAATACAGCAACTACCTAAGGGTCAAGGCAGGGAATAAGGGAGGGCTCACACACAGCTTACAGCCATGGGCAAAAACCCAGACATGACTAAGGGAAATAAAATCAATTTAATTCAAACAGCAAACCCACCACCTAATCACCAATTAAATTAGATGAAATTAAATATTCATACAAAACCTCTCTGGTCAGTTAAATTCTAGCAACAGAAAAAAGTTCGTAAACTAAAACAAAAATAACAATGCATCTATCCACTTTTGAGTGACAAAGAATGCCTAAATTTCCATTCGGAGAGAGACACATCCTTACATAACTAGGTAAGTATGATTAGAAATACGCTACTTTAAGTTGGAAAACTGTGCTGTTCAAGATAGAAATTTAAACAAAAACCCCAAACACCCGCATAGGCCAGTACCCTACTGACAACTAGATAGCTGTTTTTAAGAAAACGTAGACAACGTGGTATCAGTCAAATGAAACTCATATCATAAAACAGTGACAAGAAAGTAGCAGGCTCTAGCATACACTCATGTAGACTTCAAACTCCTAGAGAGGAAAAATAACCTGATAGCCTCTGAAAAGTGTTGGGTTTACCACACCGCTGTCCTTGCCCCTCTTGAGTTTAATCTCAGACCATTCACAGATGCACTACTTCCAGAAATTCAAGAAATGCTGGTGTCAAGAAGTGGCTTCATTTATGTTATGGTTACTTTATGTTATGTTACTTAGGATATAATACACATTTTTAGAATGTTGAATAACCAGAATTATTTCCATATTTGTCAAAACATGTCTCCTCAAGATCGACTATGGACCTGTGACTATTTGGACCACTGAAGCACACCACAAGAAGCCTCAAGTTACATCCCAGAGGGCTACTATATTCACATAGCACAAAAAGCACAATACTGCTTTGGACCCAGAATGCAGAACATCCACATTAGCCTGGCACAGGGCCTGGGCTGGTAAGTCTGTCTCAGGAGTAATTAGTTCAGGCTTTGCACCATGTAGACGTGGTATCTTGTAATGCTGTGTAAACATTAGATTTTCTCTCTTCAGCACAGAGAAAGCAACTGTGATACCAGAAAGACCTAAGAGACCCAACTGTTCATACACCAGCATTTGTACCACTTGTTATCTCTCTGGGTCTTACTAAGCCCAAATATCCCAATACCTCAATAGGACTCCATAAAGTTGCAAAGCATCAGTAATGCAGAAAAGGACTGGATCACTGAAAAACACTGGCAGACTGGTATGCCAGTTCTTTAAGAAACTAGTTCTTTAACAGAAGAAATGATTAATGACTAATGTGAAAACTGACTCTTCACTGGGAACTTGAACAATCAGAAATGCTGAGGGAAAGGTCGCTGACAGACAATTGCTACTGAAATGGAACTGTGAAAAAAGGCAACTTAATCGCTAAGATGACTGAACCAATATTTTTACAGCACAGAAAGATAGGTTATAGCACTTCTAAAAAAAGGCTTTATAGTGACACCTCATCTAAATTGCTCAGGCTTTCATGGTCAGAATAAAAGAACCTCAACTGGAGTGAAGAACCTTTTAGATTATCTAAGTGCAGAGACAAGAGCACAGATCAAAAGGAAGTCCTAGCTGGGATCTGAATTTCACGATGGAGATGGTAAGAAACATTGAAGGCCTCAAGGCCATTGCTAGCTACTAAGTTCACTGTTCCTCAGTCTTGGGTCTGGTTGGGATGGAGCTAACTTCATAACAGCCTGTATTGTGCTTGGGTTTGGATTTGTGTCTAAAATAGTGTTGATAACACAGCAGTGTTCTGGCTATTGCTTAGCAGTGTTTTCACAGAGTCAAGACTTTCTCTTTTTCCAACTCTTCCCCCAGGTAAGTAGGCTGGGAGCAGTAAGGAGGTTGGGAGGGGAGACGACATGGACAGCTGACCTCAACTGACCAAAGGGATGCCCATACCATAAAATGTCATGCTCAGCAATAAAAATAGAGAATAGGAAGGTGGTCTTTTTTGGAAGATGGCTGAACATCTATCTGCTTGTGTAATGTGCTGAGTTATAGCCTCTACTGCTTTTTGGAAGTTACAGAGGTGATGCAAAATTACTTTTTTATCAGGGACTATCTCCTATGGATTATCAACATAGACATATATGTAGTTTCTTCTGATCTTAAAAGTTGAACAGAATATCATAGCAAACTCAACTCAACCAAATAACCTGAGATAACCCAAAGATCATCTTAGTTTTCTTTGTCGTTTGATCCACAATTACTTTTTTAAAGAAATTTGCAGAAGGAAATGTATACTGAAAAAAATACAGGTTGCTCATATTCAAAATAGCTAAAATATCAGATAATTGCTGTTTATCTTTTATAATGCTCATTGTTGAAACTCATTGGTCTGACAGCTATAATTAGTCAGCTGAAATTCATTCAGCTGAAATCTTGCATGTCTTGATAAGATTTTAAAATAATTCATAATAAACTGAACTGTATGAATTAAACAACTATCATTATTTCCTTTATGCAGGATATTAATTGTAATCAAAGATCATTTAGAGCTACTAGACTAACTACTAGACTATCAATGTCTTAAACAGAAAGAACAGAGAAATGTGCTTTGATAGCCTAATAGATAGGTAATACCTGCAAAGACATAATTGTGAGAAACCTTAAATGATTCCTATGAAAGCTTTTTGAAACGGATTGCGTTATTCATGAGTCATAGGCAGCCAGGATGTTCAGCCAGGGCTTCCATCATCCTAGTATCTGCTGGAAGGAATTAGAGTTAGGAACATTTATCCAGGAGATATACAGAGTGTCCTGAAGATGGTTTCTTGACATACATGATCTATAAACCAAGGACAGGTGTCACCGGTTTCGCCGAGGCAAAACACCAAGATCCGGTCACAATAATACCT